>NW_026988742.1:0-297806 GCF_030222135.1 Aotus nancymaae
AGAGAAAGTGTTTGCAGACTGCTGAATCCACACACGGGTTTAACTCTGGAAGTTGAATGCACACATTGACAGCCGTTCTGTTAGATAGCTGCGTTTTGGATTTAGAAGCAGATATTTCCCTGGGCTTACTGCTGTTTCTTCCATATGCCGGTAATGGGCTGAAAACGCCTGTTTTGGGACTCTGCAGAGAAAGTGTTTGCAGACTGCTGAATCCACACACGGGTTTAACTCTGGAAGTTGAGTGCACACATTGACAACCGTTCTGCTAGATAGCTGCGTTTTGGATTTAGAAGCAGATATTTCCCTGGGCTTACCGCTGTTTCTTCCATATGCCGGTAATGGGCTGAAAACGCCTGTTTTTGGGACTCTGCAGAGAAAGTGTTTGCAGACTGCTGAATCCACACACGGGTTTAACTCTGGAAGTTGAGTGCACACATTGACAACCGTTCTGTTAGATAGCTGCGTTTTGGAATTTGAAGCAGATATTTCCCTGGGCTTACTGCTGTTTCTTCCATATGCCGGTAATGGGCTGAAAACGCCTGGTTTGGGACTCTGCAGAGAAGATGTTTGCAGAATGCTGAATCCACACACGGGTTTAACTCTGGAAGATGAGTGCACACATTGACAACCGTTCTGTTAGATAGCTGCGTTTTGGATTTAGAAGCAGATATTTCCCTGTGCTTACTGCCGTTTCTTCCATATGCCGGTAATGGGCTGAAAACGCCTGTTTTGGGACTCTGCAGAGAAAGTGTTTGCAGACTGCTGAATCCACACACGGGTTTAACTCTGGAAGTTGAGTGCACACATTGACAACCGTTCTGTTAGATAGCTGCGTTTTGGATTTAGAAGCAGATATTTCCCTGGGCTTACTGCTGTTTCTTCCATATGCCGGTAATGGGCTGAAAACGCCTGTTTTGGGACTCTGCAGAGAAAGTGTTTGCAGACTGCTGAATCCACACACGGGTTTAACTCTGGAAGTTGAGTGCACACATTGACAACCGTTCTGCTAGATAGCTGCGTTTTGGATTTAGAAGCAGATATTTCCCTTGGCTTACTGCTGTTTCTTCCATATGCCGGTAATGGGCTGATAACGCCTGTTTTGGGACTCTGCAGAGAAAGTGTTTGCAGACTGCTGAATCCACACACGGGTTTAACTCTGGAAGTTGAGTGCACACATTGACAACCGTTCTGTTAGATAGCTGCGTTTTGGATTTAGAAGCTGATATTTCCCTGTGCTTACTGCTGTTTCTTCCATATGCCGGTAATGGGCTGAAAACGCCTGTTTTGGGACTCTGCAGAGAAAGGTGTTTGCAGACTGCTGAATCCACACACAGGTTTAACTCTGGAAGTTGAGTGCACACATTGACAACCGTTCTGTTAGATAGCTGCGTTTTGGATTTAGAAGCAGATATTTCCCTTTGCTGACTGCTGTTTCTTCCATATGCCGGTAATGGGCTGAAAAACGCCTGTTTTGGGACTCTGCAGAGAAAGTGTTTGCAGACCTCTGAATCCACACACGGGTTTAACTCTGGAAGTTGAGTGCACATATTGACTACCGTTCTGTTAGATAGCTGCGTTTTGGATTTAGAAGCAGATATTTCCCTGTGCTTACTGCTGTTTCATCTATATGCCGGTAATGGTCTGAAAAGGCCTGTTTTGGGACTCTGCAGAGAAAGTGTTTGCAGACTGCTGAATCCACACACACGGGTTTAACTCTGGAAGTTGAGTGCACACATTGACAGCCGTTCTGTTAGATAGCTGCGTTTTGGATTTAGAAGCAGATATTTCCCTGGGCTTACTGCTGTTTCTTCCATATGCCCGGTAATGGGCTGAAAACGCCTGTTTTGGGACTCTGCAGAGAAAGTGTTTGCAGACTGCTGAATCCACACACGGGTTTAACTCTGGAAGTTGAGTGCACACATTGACAACCGTTCTGTTAGATAGCTGCGTTTTGGATTTAGAAGCAGATATTTCCCTGTGCTTACTGCTGTTTCTTCCCATATGCCGGTAAAGGGCTGAAAACGCCTGTTTGGGGACTCTGCAGAGAAAGTGTTTGCAGACTGCTGAATACACACACGGGTTTAACTCTGGAAGTTGAGTGCACACATTGACAACCGTTCTGTTAGATAGCTGCGTTTTGGATTTAGAAGCAGATATTTCCCTGGGCTTACTGCTGTTTCTTCCATATGCCGTTAATGGGCTGAAAACGCCTGTTTTAGGACTCTGCAGAGAAACTGTTTGCAGACTGCTGAATCCACACACGGGTTTAACTCTGGAAGTTGAGTGCACACATTGACAACCGTTCTGCTAGATAGCTGCGTTTTGGATTTAGAAGCAGATATTTCCATGGGCTTACTGCTGTTTCTTCCATATGACGGTAATGGGCTGAAAACGCCTGTTTTGGGGACTCTGCAGAGAAAGTGTTTGCAGACTGCTGAATCCCACACACGGGTTTAACTCTGGAAGTTGAGTGCACACATTGACAACCGTTCTGTTAGATAGCTGCGTTTTGGATTTAGAAGCAGATATTTCCCTGGGCTTACTGCTGTTTCTTCCATATGCCGTAATGGGCTGAAAACGCCTGTTTTGGGACTCTGCAGAGAAAGTGTTTGCAGACTGCTGAATCCACACACGGGTTTAACTCTGGAAGTTGAGGGCACACATTGACAACCGTTCTCTTAGATAACTGCGTTTTGTATTTAGAAGCAGATATTTCCCTGTGCTTACTGCTGTTTCTTCCATATGCCGGTAATGGGCTGAAAACGCATGTTTTGGGACTCTGCAGAGAAAGTGTTTGCAGACCTCTGAATCCACACACCGGGTTTAACTCTGGAAGTTGAGTGCACACATTGACTACCGTTCTGTTAGATAGCTGCGTTTTGGATTTAGAAGCAGATATTTCCCTGTGCTTACTGCTGTTTCATCCATATGCCTGTAATGGGCTGAAAAGGCCTGCTTTGGGACTCTGCAGAGAAAGTGTTTGCAGACTGCTGAATCCACACACGGGTTTAACTCTGGAAGTTGAGTGCACACATTGACAGCCGTTCTGTTAGATAGTTGCGTTTTGGATTTAGAAGCAGATATTTCCCTGGGCTTACTGCTGTTTTCTTCCATATGCCGGTAATGGGCTGAAAACGCCTGTTTTGGGACTCTGCAGAGAAAGTGTTTGCAGACCGCTGAATCCACACACGGGTTTAAACTCTGGAAGTTGAGTGCACACATTGACAAACCGTTCCTGCTAGATAGCTGCGTTTTGGATTTAGAAGCAGATATTTCCCTGGGCTTACTGCTGTTTCTTCCATATGCCGGTAATGGGCTGAAAACGCCTGTTTTGGGACTCTGCAGAGAAAGTGTTTGCAGACTGCTGAATCCACACACGGGTTTAACTCTGGAAGTTGAGTGCACACATTGACAACCGTTCTGTTAGATAGCTGCGTTTTGGAATTTGAAGCAGATATTTCCCTGGGCTTACTGCTGTTTCTTCCATATGCCGGTAATGGGCTGAAAACGCCTGGTTTGGGACTCTGCAGAGAAGATGTTTGCAGAATGCTGAACCCACACACGGGTTTAACTCTGGAAGTTGAGTGCACACATTGACAACCGTTCTGTTAGATAGCTGAGTTTTGGATTTAGAAGCAGATATTTCCTGTGCTTACTGCTGTTTCTTCCATATGCCGGTAAAGGGCTGAAAACGCCTGTTTGGGGGACTCTGCAGAGAAAGTGTTTGCAGACTGCTGAATACACACACGGGTTTAACTCTGGAAGTTGAGTGCACACATTGACAACCGTTCTGTTAGATAGCTGCGTTTTGGATTTAGAAGCAAATATTAACCTGGCTTACTTCTGTTTCTTCCATATGCCGGTAATGGGCTGAAAACGCCTGGTTTGGGACTCTGCAGAGAAGATGTTTGCAGACTGCTTAATCCACACACTGGGTTTTAACTCTGGAAGTTGAGTGCACACATTGACAACCGTTCTGTTAGATAGCTGCGTTTTGGATTTAGAAGCAGATATTTCCCTGTGCTTACTGCCGTTTCTTCCATATGCCGGTAATGGGCTGAAAACGCCTGTTTTGGGACTCTGCAGAGAAAGTGTTTGCAGACTGCTGAATCCACACACGGGTTTAACTCTGGAAGTTGAGAGCACACATTGACAACCGTTCTGTTAGATAGCTGCGTTTTGGATTTAGAAGCAGATATTTCCCTGGGCTTACTGCTGTTTTCTTCCATATGCCGGTAATGGGCTGAAAACGCCTGTTCTGGGGACTCTGCAGAGAAAGTGTTTGCAGACTGCTGAATCCACACACGGGTTTAACTCTGGAAGTTGAGTGCACACATTGACAACCGTTCTGCTAGATACCTGCGTTTTGGATTTAGAAGCAGATATTACCCTGGGCTTACTGCTGTTTCTTCCATATGCCGGTAATGGGCTGATAACGCCTGTTTTGGGACTCTGCAGAGAAAGTGTTTGCAGACGGCTGAATCCACACACGGGTTTAACTCTGGAAGTTGAGTGCACACATTGACAACCGTTCTGTTAGATAGCTGCGTTTTGGATTTAGAAGCTGATATTTCCCCTGGGCTTACTGCTGTTTCTTCCATATGCCGGTAATGGGCTGAAAACGCATGTTTTGGGACTCTGCAGAGAAAGTGTTTGCAGACTGCTGAATCCACACACGGGTTTAACTCTGGAAGTTGAGTGCACACATTGACAACCGTTCTGTTAGATAGCTGCGTTTTGGATTTAGAAGCAGATATTTCCCTGTGCTGACTGCTGTTTCTTCCATATGCCGGTAATGGACTGAAAACGCTGTTTTGGGACTCTGCAGAGAAAGTGTTTGCAGACCTCTGAATCCACACACGGGTTTAACTCTGGAAGTTGAGTGCACAGATTGACTACCGTTCTGTTAGATAGCTGCGTTTTGGATTTAGAAGCAGATATTTCCCTGTGCTTACTGCTGTTTCATCCATATGCCGGTAATGGGCTGAAAAGGCCTGTTTTGGGACTCTGCAGAGAAAGTGTTTGCAGACTGCTGAATCCACACACACGGGTTTAACTCTGGAAGTTGAGTGCACACATTGACAGCCGTTCTGTTAGATAGCCGCGTTTTGGATTTAGAAGCAGATATTTCCCTGGGCTTACTGCTGTTTCTTCCATATGCCGGTAATGGGCTGAAAACGCCTGTTTTGGGACTCTGCAGAGAAAGTGTTTGCAGACTGCTGAATCCACACACGGGTTTAACTCTGGAAGTTGAGTGCACACATTGACAACCGTTCTGTTAGATAGCTGCGTTTTGGATTTAGAAGCAGATATTTCCCTGTGCTTACTGCTGTTTCTTCCATATGCCGGTAATGGGCTGAAAACGCCTGTTTTGGGACTCTGCAGAGAAAGTGTTTGAAGATTGCCGAATCCACACACGGGTTTAAACTCTGGAAGTTGAGTGCACACATTGACAACCGTTCTGTTAGATAGCTGCGTTTTGGATTAGAAGCAGATAGTTCCCTGTGCTTACTGCTGTTTCTCCCATATGCCGGTAATGGGCTGAAAACGCCTGTTTTGGGACTCTGCAGAGAAAGTGTTTGCAGACAGCTGAATCCACACACGGGTTAAACTCTGGAAGTTGAGTGCACACATTGACAACCGTTCTGCTAGACAGCTGTGTTTTGGATTTAGAAGCAGATATTTCCCTGGGCTTACTGCTGTTTCTTCCATATGCCGGTTATGGGCTGAAAACGCCGTTTTGGGACTCTGCAGAGAAAGTGTTTGCAGACTGCTGAATCCACACACGGGTTTAACTCTGGAAGTTGAGTGCACACATTGACAACCGTTCTGTTAGATAGCTGCGTTTTGGATTTAGAAGCAGATATTTCCCTGTGTTTACTGCTGTTTCTTCCATATGGCGGTAATGGGCTGAAAACGCCTGTTTGGGGACTCTGCAGAGAAAGTGTTTGCAGACTGCTGAATACACACACGGGTTTAACTCTGGAAGTTGAGTGCACACATTGACAACCGTTCTGTTAGATAGCTGCGTTTTGGATTTAGAAGCAAATATTAACCTGGGCTTACTTCTGTTTCTTCCATATGCCGATAATGGGCTGAAAACGGCCTGGTTTGGGACTCCCGCAGAGAAGATGTTTGCAGACTGCTGAATCCACACACGGGTTTAACTCTGGAAGTTGAGTGCACACATTGACAACCGTTCTGTTAGATAGCTGCGTTTTGGATTTAGAAGCAGATATTTCCCTGTGCTTACTGCTGTTTCTTCCATATGCCGGTAATGGGCTGAAAACGCCTGTTTTGGGACTCTGCAGAGAAAGTGTTTGCAGACTGCTGAATCCACACACGGTTTAACTCTGGAAGTTGAGTGCACACATTGACAACCGTTCTGTTAGATAGCTGCGTTTTGGATTTAGAAGCAGATATTTCCCTGGGCTTACTGCTGTTTCTTCCATATGCCGTTAATGGGCTGAAAACGCCTGTTTTGGGACTCTGCAGAGAAACTGTTTGCAGACTGCTGAATCCACACACGGGTGTTAACTCTGGAAGTTTAGTGCACACATTGACAACCGTTCTGCTAGATAGCTGCGTTTTGGATTTAGAAGCAGATATTTCCATGGGCTTACTGCTGTTTCTTCATATGCCGGTAATGGGCTGAAAACGCCTGTTTTGGGACTCTGCAGAGAAAGTGTTTGCAGACTGCTGAATCCACACACGGGTTTAACTCTGGAAGTTGAGTGCACACATTGACTACCGTTCTGTTAGATAGCTGCGTTTTGGATTTAGAAGCAGATATTTCCTGTGCTTACTGCTGTTTCATCCATATGCCGGTAATGGGCTGAAAAAGGCCTGTTTTGGGACTCTGCAGAGAAAGTGTTTGCAGACTGCTGAATCCACACACGGGTTTAACTCTGGAAGTTGAGTGCACACATTGACAGCCGTTCTGTTAGATAGCTGCGTTTTGGATTTAGAAGCAGATATTTCCCTGGGCTTACTGCTGTTTCTTCCATATGCCGGTAATGGGCTGAAAACGCCTGTTTTGGGACTCTGCAGAGAAAGTGTTTGCAGACTGCTGAATCCACACACGGGTTTAACTCTGGAAGTTGAGTGCACACATTGACAACCGTTCTGCTAGATAGCTGCGTTTTGGATTTAGAAGCAGATATTTCCCTGGGCTTACCGCTGTTTCTTCCATATGCCGGTAATGGGCTGAAAACGCCTGTTTTGGGACTCTGCAGAGAAAGTGTTTGCAGACTGCTGAATCCACACACGGGTTTAACTCTGGAAGTTGAGTGCACACATTGACAACCGTTCTGTTAGATAGCTGCGTTTTGGAATTTGAAGCAGATATTTCCCTGGGCTTACTGCTGTTTCTTCCATATGCCGGTAATGGGCTGAAAACGCCTGGTTTGGGACTCTGCAGAGAAGATGTTTGCAGAATGCTGAATCCACACACGGGTTTAACTCTGGAAGTTGAGTGCACACATTGACAACCGTTCTGTTAGATAGCTGCGTTTTGGATTTAGAAGCAGATATTTCCCTGTGCTTACTGCTGTTTCTTCCATATGCCGGTAATGGGCTGAAAACGCCTGTTTTGGGACTCTGCAGAGAAAGTGTTTGCAGACTGCCGAATCCACACACGGGTTTAACTCTGGAAGTTGAGTGCACACATTGACAACCGTTCTGTTAGATAGCTGCGTTTTGGATTTAGAAGCAGATAGTTCCCTGTGCTTACTGCTGTTTCTCCCATATGCCGGTAATGGGCTGAAAACGCCTGTTTTGGGACTCTGCAGAGAAAGTGTTTGCAGACAGCTGAATCCACACACGGGTTTAACTCTGGAAGTTGAGTGCACACATTGACAACCGTTCTGCTAGACAGCTGTGTTTTGGATTTAGAAGCAGATATTTCCCTGGGCCTTTACTGCTGTTTCTTCCATATGCCGGTTATGGGCTGAAAACGCCTGTTTTGGGACTCTGCAGAGAAAGTGTTTGCAGACTGCTGAATCCACACACGGGTTTAACTCTGGAAGTTGAGTGCACACATTGACAACCGTTCTGTTAGATAGCTGCGTTTGGATTTAGAAGCAGATATTCCCTGTGCTTACTGCTGTTTCTTCCATATGCCGGTAATGGGCTGAAAACGCCTGTTTGGGGACTCTGCAGAGAAAGTGTTTGCAGACTGCTGAATACACACACGGGTTTAACTCTGGAAGTTGAGTGCACACATTGACAACCGTTCTGTTAGATAGCTGCGTTTTGGATTTAGAAGCAAATATTAACCTGGGCTTACTTCTGTTTCTTCCATATGCCGATAATGGGCTGAAAACGCCTGGTTTGGGACTCCGCAGAGAAGATGTTTGCAGACTGCTGAATCCACACACGGGTTTAACTCTGGAAGTTGAGTGCACACATTGACAACCGTTCTGTTAGATAGCTGCGTTTTGGATTTAGAAGCAGATATTTCCCTGTGCTTACTGCTGTTTCTTCCATATGCCGGTAATGGGCTGAAAACGCCTGTTTTGGGACTCTGCAGAGAAAGTGTTTGCAGACTGCTGAATCCACACACGGGTTTAACTCTGGAAGTTGAGTGCACACATTGACAACCGTTCTGTTAGATAGCTGCGTTTTGGATTTAGAAGCAGATATTTCCCTGGGCTTACTGCTGTTTCTTCCATATGCCGTTAATGGGCTGAAAACGCCTGTTTTGGGACTCTGCAGAGAAACTGTTTGCAGACTGCTGAATCCACACACGGGTTTAACTCTGGAAGTTGAGTGCACACATTGACAACCGTTCTGCTAGATAGCTGCGTTTTGGATTTAGAAGCAGATAGTTCCCTGTGCTTACTGCTGTTTCTCCCATATGCCGGTAATGGGCTGAAAACGCCTGTTTTGGGACTCTGCAGAGAAAGTGTTTGCAGACTGCTGAATCCACACACGGGTTTAACTCTGGAAGTTGAGTGCACACATTGACAACCGTTCTGCTAGATAGCTACGTTTTGGATTTAGAAGCAGATATTTCCCTGGGCTTACTGCTGTTTCTTCCATATGCCGGTAATGGACTGAAAACGCCTGTTTTGGGACTCTGCAGAGAAAGTGTTTGCAGACTGCTGAATCCACACACGGGTTTAACTCTGGAAGTTGAGTGCACAGATTGACAACCGTTCTGTTAGATAGCTGCGTTTTGGATTTAGAAGCAGATATTTCCCTGTGCTTACTGCTGTTTCTTCCATATGCCGGTAATGGGCTGAAAACGCCTGTTTTGGGACTCTGCAGAGAAAGTGTTTGCAGACTGCTGAATCCACACACGGGTTTAACTCTGGAAGTTGAGTGCACACATTGACAACCGTTCTGTTAGATAGCTGCGTTTTGGATTTAGAAGCAGATATTTCCTTGGGCTTACTGCTGTTTCTTCCATATGCCGGTAATGGGCTGAAAACGCCTGTTTCGCACTCTGCAGAGAAAGTGTTTGCAGACTGCTGAATCCACACACGGGTTTAACTCTGGAAGTTGAGTGCACTGATTGACAACCGTTCTGCTAGATAGCTGCGTTTTGGATTTAGAAGCAGATATTTCCCTGGGCTTACTGCTGTTTCTTCCATATGCCGGTAATGGGCTGAAAACGCCTGTTTTGGGACTCTGCAGAGAAAGTGTTTGCAGACTGCTGAATCCACACACGGGTTTAACTCTGGAAGTTGAGTGCACACATTGACAACCGTTCTGTTAGATAGCTGCGTTTTGGATTTAGAAGCAGATATTTCCCTGGGCTTACTGCTGTTTCTTCCATATGCCGGTAATTGGCTAAAACGCCTGTTTTGGGACTCTGCAGAGAAAGTGTTTGCAGACTGCTGAATCCACACACGGGTTTAACTCTGGAAGTTGAGTGCACACATTGACAGCCGTTCTGTTAGATAGCTGCGTTTTGGATTTAGAAGCAGATATTTCCCTGGGCTTACTGCTGTTTCTTCCATATGCCGGTAATGGGCTGAAAAAGCCTGTTTTGGGGACTCTGCAGAGAAGATGTTTGCAGACTGCTGAATCCACACACCGGTTTCACTCTGGAAGTTGAGTGCACACATTGACAACCGTTCTGTTAGATAGCTGCGTTTTGGATTTAGAAGCAGGTATTTCCCTGTGCTTACTGCTGTTTCTTCCATATGCCGGTAATGGGCTGAAAACGCCTGTTTTGGGACTCTGCAGAGAAGTGTTTGCAGACTGCTGAATCCACACACGGGTTTAACTCTGGAAGTTGAGTGCACACATTGACAACCGTTCTGTTAGATAGCTGCGTTTTGGACTTAGAAGCAGATATTTCCTGGGCTTACTGCTGTTTCTTCCATATGCCGATAATGGGCTGAAAACGCCTGTTTTGGGACTGTGCAGAGAAAGTGTTTGCAGACTGCTGAATCCACACACGGGTTTTAACTCTGGAAGTTGAGTGCACACATTGACAACCGTTCTGCTAGACAGCTGTGTTTTGGATTTAGAGGCAGATATTTCCCTGGGCTTACTGCTGTTTCTTCCATATGCGCGTAATGGGCTGAAAACGCCTGTTTTGGGACTCTGCAGAGAAAGTGTTTGCAGACTGCTGAATCCACACACGGGTTTAACTCTGGAAGTTGAGTGCACACATTGACAACCGTTGTGTTAGATAGCTGCGTTTTGGATTTAGAAGCAGATATTTCCCTGTGCTTACTGCTGATTCTTCCATATGCCGGTAATGGGCTGAAAACGCCTGTTTGGGGACTCTGCAGAGAAAGTGTTTGCAGACTGCTGAATACACACACGGGTTTAACTCTGGAAGTTGAGTGCACACATTGACAACCGTTCTGTTAGATAGCTGCGTTTTGGATTTAGAAGCAAATATTAACCTGGGCTTACTTCTGTTTCTTCCATATGCCGGTAATGGGCTGAAAACGCCTGGTTTGGGACTCTGCAGAGAAGATGTTTGCAGACTGCTTAATCCACACACGGGTTTAACTCTGGAAGATGAGTGCACACATTGACAACCGTTCTGTTAGATAGCTGCGTTTTGGATTTAGAAGCAGATATTTCCCTGTGCTTACTGCCGTTTCTTCCATATGCCGGTAATGGGCTGAAAACGCCTGTTTTGGGACTCTGCAGAGAAAGTGTTTGCAGACTGCTGAATCCACACACGGGTTTAACTCTGGAAGTTGAGTGCACACATTGACAACCGTTCTGTTAGATAGCTGCGTTTTGGATTTAGAAGCAGATATTTCCCTGGGCTTACTGCTGTTTCTTCCATATGCCGGTAATGGGCTGAAAACGCCTGTTTTGGGACTCTGCAGAGAAAGTGTTTGCAGACTGCTGAATCCACACACGGGTTTAACTCTGGAAGTTGAGTGCACACATTGACAACCGTTCTGCTAGATAGCTGCGTTTTGGATTTAGAAGCAGATATTTCCCTTGGCTTACTGCTGTTTCTTCCATATGCCGGTAATGGGCTGATAACGCCTGTTTTGGGACTCTGCAGAGAAAGTGTTTGCAGACTGCTGAATCCACACACGGGTTTAACTCTGGAAGTTGAGTGCACACATTGACAACCGTTCTGTTAGATAGCTGCGTTTTGGATTTAGAAGCTGATATTTCCCTGTGCTTACTGCTGTTTCTTCCATATGCCGGTAATGGGCTGAAAACGCCTGTTTTGGGACTCTGCAGAGAAAGTGTTTGCAGACTGCTGAATCCACACACGGGTTTAACTCTGGAAGTTGAGTGCACACATTGACAACCGTTCTGTTAGATAGCTGCGTTTTGGAATTTGAAGCAGATATTTCCCTGGGCTTACTGCTGTTTCTTCCATATGCCGGTAATGGCTGAAAACGCCTGGTTTGGGACTCTGCAGAGAAGATGTTTGCAGAATGCTGAATCCACACACGGGTTTAACTCTGGAAGTTGAGTGCACACATTGACAACCGTTCTGTTAGATAGCTGCGTTTTGGATTTAGAAGCAGATATTTCCCTGTGCTTACTGCTGTTTCTTCCATATGCCGGTAATGGGCTGAAAACGCCTGTTTTGGGACTCTGCAGAGAAAGTGTTTGAAGATTGCCGAATCCACACACGGGTTTAACTCTGGAAGTTGAGTGCACACATTGACAACCGTTCTGTTAGATAGCTGCGTTTTGGATTTAGAAGCAGATAGTTCCCTGTGCTTACTGCTGTTTCTCCCATATGCCGGTAATGGGCTGAAAACGCCTGTTTTGGGACTCTGCAGAGAAAGTGTTTGCAGACAGCTGAATCCACACACGGGTTAAACTCTGGAAGTTGAGTGCACACATTGACAACCGTTCTGCTAGACAGCTGTGTTTTGGATTTAGAAGCAGATATTTCCCTGGGCTTACTGCTGTTTCTTCCATATGCCGGTTATGGGCTGAAAACGCCTGTTTTGGGACTCTGCAGAGAAAGTGTTTGCAGACTGCTGAATCCACACACGGGTTTAACTCTGGAAGTTGAGTGCACACATTGACAACCGTTCTGTTAGATAGCTGCGTTTTGGATTTAGAAGCAGATATTTCCCTGTGTTTACTGCTGTTTCTTCCATATGGCGGTAATGGGCTGAAAACGCCTGTTTGGGGACTCTGCAGAGAAAGTGTTTGCAGACTGCTGAATACACACACGGGTTTAACTCTGGAAGTTGAGTGCACACATTGACAACCGTTCTGTTAGATAGCTGCGTTTTGGATTTAGAAGCAAATATTAACCTGGGCTTACTTCTGTTTCTTCCATATGCCGATAATGGGCTGAAAACGCCTGGTTTGGGACTCCGCAGAGAAGATGTTTGCAGACTGCTGAATCCACACACGGGTTTAACTCTGGAAGTTGAGTGCACACATTGACAACCGTTCTGTTAGATAGCTGCGTTTTGGATTTAGAAGCAGATATTTCCCTGTGCTTACTGCTGTTTCTTCCATATGCCGGTAATGGGCTGAAAACGCCTGTTTTGGGACTCTGCAGAGAAAGTGTTTGCAGACTGCTGAATCCACACACGGGTTTAACTCTGGAAGTTGAGTGCACACATTGACAACCGTTCTGTTAGATAGCTGCGTTTTGGATTTAGAAGCAGATATTTCCCTGGGCTTACTGCTGTTTCTTCCATATGCCGTTAATGGGCTGAAAACGCCTGTTTTGGGACTCTGCAGAGAAACTGTTTGCAGACTGCTGAATCCACACACGGGTTTAACTCTGGAAGTTTAGTGCACACATTGACAACCGTTCTGCTAGATAGCTGCGTTTTGGATTTAGAAGCAGATATTTCCATGGGCTTACTGCTGTTTCTTCATATGCCGGTAATGGGCTGAAAACGCCTGTTTTGGGACTCTGCAGAGAAAGTGTTTGCAGACTGCTGAATCCACACACGGGTTTAACTCTGGAAGTTGAGTGCACACATTGACTACCGTTCTGTTAGATAGCTGCGTTTTGGATTTAGAAGCAGATATTTCCCTGTGCTTACTGCTGTTTCATCCATATGCCGGTAATGGGCTGAAAAGGCCTGTTTTGGGACTCTGCAGAGAAAGTGTTTGCAGACTGCTGAATCCACACACGGGTTTAACTCTGGAAGTTGAGTGCACACATTGACAGCCGTTCTGTTAGATAGCTGCGTTTTGGATTTAGAAGCAGATATTTCCCTGGGCTTACTGCTGTTTCTTCCATATGCCGGTAATGGGCTGAAAACGCCTGTTTTGGGACTCTGCAGAGAAAGTGTTTGCAGACTGCTGAATCCACACACGGGTTTAACTCTGGAAGTTGAGTGCACACATTGACAACCGTTCTGCTAGATAGCTGCGTTTTGGATTTAGAAGCAGATATTTCCCTGGGCTTACCGCTGTTTCTTCCATATGCCGGTAATGGGCTGAAAACGCCTGTTTTGGGACTCTGCAGAGAAAGTGTTTGCAGACTGCTGAATCCACACACGGTTTAACTCTGGAAGTTGAGTGCACACATTGACAACCGTTCTGTTAGATAGCTGCGTTTTGGAATTTGAAGCAGATATTTCCCTGGGCTTACTGCTGTTTCTTCCATATGCCGGTAATGGGCTGAAAACGCCTGGTTTGGGACTCTGCAGAGAAGATGTTTGCAGAATGCTGAATCCACACACGGGTTTAACTCTGGAAGTTGAGTGCACACATTGACAACCGTTCTGTTAGATAGCTGCGTTTTGGATTTAGAAGCAGATATTTCCCTGTGCTTACTGCTGTTTCTTCCATATGCCGGTAATGGGCTGAAAACGCCTGTTTTGGGGACTCTGCAGAGAAAGTGTTTGCAGACTGCCGAATCCACACACGGGTTTAACTCTGGAAGTTGAGTGCACCACATTGACAACCGTTCTGTTAGATAGCTGCGTTTTGGATTTAGAAGCAGATAGTTCCCTGTGCTTACTGCTGTTTCTCCCATATGCCGGTAATGGGCTGAAAACGCCTGTTTTGGGACTCTGCAGAGAAAGTGTTTGCAGACAGCTGAATCCACACACGGGTTTAACTCTGGAAGTTGAGTGCACACATTGACAACCGTTCTGCTAGACAGCTGTGTTTTGGATTTAGAAGCAGATATTTCCCTGGGCTTACTGCTGTTTCTTCCATATGCCGGTTATGGGCTGAAAACGCCTGTTTTGGGACTCTGCAGAGAAAGTGTTTGCAGACTGCTGAATCCACACACGGGTTTAACTCTGGAAGTTGAGTGCACACATTGACAACCGTTCTGTTAGATAGCTGCGTTTTGGATTTAGAAGCAGATATTTCCCTGTGCTTACTGCTGTTTCTTCCATATGCCGGTAATGGGCTGAAAACGCCTGTTTGGGGGACTCTGCAGAGAAAGTGTTTGCAGACTGCTGAATACACACACGGGTTTAACTCTGGAAGTTGAGTGCACACATTGACAACCGTTCTGTTAGATAGCTGCGTTTTGGATTTAGAAGCAAATATTAACCCTGGGCTTACTTCTGTTTCTTCCATATGCCGATAATGGGCTGAAAACGCCTGGTTTGGGACTCCGCAGAGAAGATGTTTGCAGACTGCTGAATCCACACACGGGTTTAACTCTGGAAGTTGAGTGCACACATTGACAACCGTTCTGTTAGATAGCTGCGTTTTGGATTTAGAAGCAGATATTTCCCTGTGCTTACTGCTGTTTCTTCCATATGCCGGTAATGGGCTGAAAACGCCTGTTTTGGGACTCTGCAGAGAAAGTGTTTGCAGACTGCTGAATCCACACACGGGTTTAACTCTGGAAGTTGAGTGCACACATTGACAACCGTTCTGTTAGATAGCTGCGTTTTGGATTTAGAAGCAGATATTTCCCTGGGCTTACTGCTGTTTCTTCCATATGCCGTTAATGGGCTGAAAACGCCTGTTTTGGGACTCTGCAGAGAAACTGTTTGCAGACTGCTGAATCCACACACGGGTTTAACTCTGGAAGTTGAGTGCACACATTGACAACCGTTCTGCTAGATAGCTGCGTTTTGGATTTAGAAGCAGATAGTTCCCTGTGCTTACTGCTGTTTCTCCCATATGCCGGTAATGGGCTGAAAACGCCTGTTTTGGGACTCTGCAGAGAAAGTGTTTGCAGACTGCTGAATCCACACACGGGTTTAACTCTGGAAGTTGAGTGCACACATTGACAACCGTTCTGCTAGATAGCTACGTTTTGGATTTAGAAGCAGATATTTCCCTTGGCTTACTGCTGTTTCTTCCATATGCCGGTAATGGACTGAAAACGCCTGTTTTGGGACTCTGCAGAGAAAGTGTTTGCAGACTGCTGAATCCACACACGGGTTTAACTCTGGAAGTTGAGTGCACAGATTGACAACCGTTCTGTTAGATAGCTGCGTTTTGGATTTAGAAGCAGATATTTCCCCTGTGCTTACTGCTGTTTCTTCCATATGCCGGTAATGGGCTGAAAACGCCTGTTTTGGACTCTGCAGAGAAAGTGTTTGCAGACTGCTGAATCCACACACGGGTTTAACCTCTGGAAGTTGAGTGCACACATTGACAAACCGTTCTGTTAGATAGCTGCGTTTTGGATTTAGAAGCAGATATTTCCTTGGGCTTACTGCTGTTTCTTCCATATGCCGGTAATGGGCTGAAAACGCCTGTTTTCGCACTCTGCAGAGAAAGTGTTTGCAGACTGCTGAATCCACACACGGGTTTAACTCTGGAAGTTGAGTGCACTGATTGACAACCGTTCTGCTAGATAGCTGCGTTTTGGATTTAGAAGCAGATATTTCCTGGGCTTACTGCTGTTTCTTCCATATGCCGGTAATGGGCTGAAAACGCCTGTTTTGGGACTCTGCAGAGAAAGTGTTTGCAGACTGCTGAATCCACACACGGGTTTAACTCTGGAAGTTGAGTGCACACATTGACAACCGTTCTGTTAGATAGCTGCGTTTTGGATTTAGAAGCAGATATTTCCCTGGGCTTACTGCTGTTTCTTCCATATGCCGGTAATTGGCTGAAAACGCCTGTTTTGGGACTCTGCAGAGAAAGTGTTTGCAGACTGCTGAATCCACACACGGGTTTAACTCTGGAAGTTGAGTGCACACATTGACAGCCGTTCTGTTAGATAGCTGCGTTTTGGATTTAGAAGCAGATATTTCCCTGGGCTTACTGCTGTTTCTTCCATATGCCGGTAATGGCTGAAAAAGCCTGTTTTGGGACTCTGCAGAGAAGATGTTTGCAGACTGCTGAATCCACACACCGGTTTCACTCTGGAAGTTGAGTGCACACATTGACAACCGTTCTGTTAGATAGCTGCGTTTTGGATTTAGAAGCAGGTATTTCCCTGTGCTTACTGCTGTTTCTTCCATATGCCGGTAATGGGCTGAAAACGCCTGTTTTGGGACTCTGCAGAGAAAGTGTTTGCAGACTGCTGAATCCACACACGGGGTTTAACTCTGGAAGTTGAGTGCACACATTGACAACCGTTCTGTTAGATAGCTGCGTTTTGGACTTAGAAGCAGATATTTCCCTGGGCTTACTGCTGTTTCTTCCATATGCCGATAATGGGCTGAAAACGCCTGTTTTGGGACTGTGCAGAGAAAGTGTTTTGCAGACTGCTGAATCCACACACGGGTTTAACTCTGGAAGTTGAGTGCACACATTGACAACCGTTCTGCTAGACAGCTGTGTTTTGGATTTAGAGGCAGATATTTCCCTGGGCTTACTGCTGTTTCTTCCATATGCCGGTAATGGGCTGAAAACGCCTGTTTTGGGACTCTGCAGAGAAAGTGTTTGCAGACTGCTGAATCCACACACGGGTTTAACTCTGGAAGTTGAGTGCACACATTGACAACCGTTGTGTTAGATAGCTGCGTTTTGGATTTAGAAGCAGATATTTCCCTGTGCTTACTGCTGATTCTTCCATATGCCGGTAATGGGCTGAAAACGCCTGTTTGGGGACTCTGCAGAGAAAGTGTTTGCAGACTGCTGAATACACACACGGGTTTAACTCTGGAAGTTGAGTGCACACATTGACAACCGTTCTGTTAGATAGCTGCGTTTTGGATTTAGAAGCAAATATTAACCTGGGCTTACTTCTGTTTCTTCCATATGCCGGTAATGGGCTGAAAACGCCTGGTTTGGGACTCTGCAGAGAAGATGTTTGCAGACTGCTTAATCCACACACGGGTTTAACTCTGGAAGATGAGTGCACACATTGACAACCGTTCTGTTAGATAGCTGCGTTTTGGATTTAGAAGCAGATATTTCCCTGTGCTTACTGCCGTTTCTTCCATATGCCGGTAATGGGCTGAAAACGCCTGTTTTGGGACTCTGCAGAGAAAGTGTTTGCAGACTGCTGAATCCACACACGGGTTTAACTCTGGAAGTTGAGTGCACACATTGACAACCGTTCTGTTAGATAGCTGCGTTTTGGATTTAGAAGCAGATATTTCCCTGGGCTTACTGCTGTTTCTTCCATATGCCGGTAATGGGCTGAAAACGCCTGTTTTGGGACTCTGCAGAGAAAGTGTTTGCAGACTGCTGAATCCACACACGGGTTTAACTCTGGAAGTTGAGTGCACACATTGACAACCGTTCTGCTAGATAGCTGCGTTTTGGATTTAGAAGCAGATATTCCCTTGGCTTACTGCTGTTTCTTCCATATGCCGGTAATGGGCTGATAACGCCTGTTTTGGGACTCTGCAGAGAAAGTGTTTGCAGACTGCTGAATCCACACACGGGTTTAACTCTGGAAGTTGAGTGCACACATTGACAACCGTTCTGTTAGATAGCTGCGTTTTGGATTTAGAAGCTGATATTTCCCTGTGCTTACTGCTGTTTTCTTCCATATGCCGGTAATGGGCTGAAAACGCCTGTTTTGGGACTCTGCAGAGAAAGTGTTTGCAGACTGCTGAATCCACACACGGGTTTAACTCTGGAAGTTGAGTGCACACATTGACAACCGTTCTGTTAGATAGCTGCGTTTTGGATTTAGAAGCAGATATTTCCCTTTGCTGACTGCTGTTTCTTCCATATGCCGGTAATGGGCTGAAAACGCCTGTTTTGGGACTCTGCAGAGAAAGTGTTTGCAGACCTCTGAATCCACACACGGGTTTAACTCTGGAAGTTGAGTGCACACATTGACTACCGTTCTGTTAGATAGCTGCGTTTTGGATTTAGAAGCAGATATTTTCCCTGTGCTTACTGCTGTTTCATCCATATGCCGGTAATGGTCTGAAAAGGCCTGTTTTGGGGACTCTGCAGAGAAAGTGTTTGCAGACTGCTGAATCCACACACGGGTTTAACTCTGGAAGTTGAGTGCACACATTGACAGCCGTTCTGTTAGATAGCTGCGTTTTTGATTTAGAAGCAGATATTTCCCTGGGCTTACTGCTGTTTCTTCCATATGCCGGTAATGGGCTGAAAACGCCTGTTTTGGGACTCTGCAGAGAAAGTGTTTGCAGACCGCTGAATCCACACACGGGTTTAACTCTGGAAGGTGAGTGCATGCATTGACAACCGTTCTGATAGATAGCTGCTTTTTGGATTTAGAAGCAGATATTTCCCTGGGCTTACTGCTGTTTCTTCCATATGCCGGTAATGGGCTGAAAACGCCTGTTTTGGGACTCTGCAGAGAAAGTGTTTGCAGACTGCTGAATCCACACACGGTTTAACTCTGGAAGTTGAGTGCACACATTGACAACCGTTCTGTTAGATAGCTGCGTTTTGGAATTTGAAGCAGATATTTCCCTGGGCTTACTGCTGTTTCTTCCATATGCCGGTAATGGGCTGAAAACGCCTGGTTTGGGACTCTGCAGAGAAGATGTTTGCAGAATGCTGAATCCACACACGGGTTTAACTCTGGAAGTTGAGTGCACACATTGACAACTGTTCTGTTAGATAGCTGCGTTTTGGATTTAGAAGCAGATATTTCCCTGGGCTTACTGCTGTTTCTTCCATATGCCGGTAATGGGCTGAAAACGCCTGTTTTGGGACTCTGCAGAGAAAGTGTTTGCAGACTGCGGAATCCACACACGGGTTTAACTCTGGAAGTTGAGAGCACACATTGACAACCGTTCTGTTAGATAGCTGCGTTTTGGATTAGAAGCAGATAGTTCCCTGTGCTTACTGCTGTTTCTCCCATATGCCGGTAATGGGCTGAAAACGCCTGTTTTGGGACTCTGCAGAGAAAGTGTTTGCAGACTGCTGAATCCACACACGGGTTTAACTCTGGAAGTTGAGTGCACACATTGACAACCGTTCTGTTAGATTCCTGCGTTTTGGATTTAGAAGCAGATATTTCCCTGGGCTTACTGCTGTTTCTTCCATATGCCGATAATGGGCTGAAAACGCCTGTTTTGGGACTCTGCAGAGAAAGTGTTTGCAGACGGCTGAATCCACACATGGGTTTAACTCTGGAAGTTGAGTGCACACATTGACAACCGTTCTGTTAGATAGCTGCGTTTTGGATTTAGAAGCAGATATTTCCCTGTGCTTACTGCTGTTTCTTCCATATGCCGGTAAAGGGCTGAAAACGCCTGTTTGGGGACTCTGCAGAGAAAGTGTTTGCAGACTGCTGAATACACACACGGGTTTAACTCTGGAAGTTGAGTGCACACATTGACAACCGTTCTGTTAGATAGCTGCGTTTTGGATTTAGAAGCAGATATTTCCCTGGGCTTACTGCTGTTTCTTCCATATGCCGGTAATGGGCTGAAAACGCCTGTTTTAGGACTCTGCAGAGAAACTGTTTGCAGACTGCTGAATCCACACACGGGTTTAACTCTGGAAGTTGAGTGCACACATTGACAACCGTTCCGCTAGATAGCTGCGTTTTGGATTTAGAAGCAGATATTTCCATGGGCTTACTGCTGTTTCTTCCATATGCCGGTAATGGGCTGAAAACGCCTGTTTTGGGACTCTGCAGAGAAAGTGTTTGCAGACTGCTGAATCCACACACGGGTTTAACTCTGGAAGTTGAGTGCACACATTGACAACCGTTCTGTTAGATAGCTGCGTTTTGGATTTAGAAGCAGATATTTCCCTGTGCTTACTGCTGTTTCTTCCATATGCCGGTAATGGGCTGAAAACGCCTGTTTTGGGACTCTGCAGAGAAAGTGTTTGCAGACTGCTGAATCCACACACGGGTTTAACTCTGGAAGTTGAGGGCACACATTGACAACCGTTCTCTTAGATAACTGCGTTTTGTATTTAGAAGCAGATATTTCCCTGTGCTTACTGCTGTTTCTTCCATATGCCGGTAATGGGCTGAAAACGCATGTTTTGGGACTCTGCAGAGAAAGTGTTTGCAGACCTCTGAATCCACACACGGGTTTAACTCTGGAAGTTGAGGTGCACACATTGACTACCGTTCTGTTAGATAGCTGCGTTTTGGATTTAGAAGCAGATATTTCCCTGTGCTTACTGCTGTTTCATCCATATGCCTGTAATGGGCTGAAAAGGCCTGTTTTGGGACTCTGCAGAGAAAGTGTTTGCAGACTGCTGAATCCACACACGGGTTTAACTCTGGAAGTTGAGTGCACACATTGACAGCCGTTCTGTTAGATACTTGCGTTTTGGAATTTAGAAGCAGATATTTCCCTGGGCTTACTGCTGTTTCTTCCATATGCCGGTAATGGGCTGAAAACGCCTGTTTTGGGACTCTGCAGAGAAAGTGTTTGCAGACCGCTGAATCCACACACGGGTTTAACTCTGGAAGTTGAATGCACACATTGACAACCGTTCTGCTAGATAGCTGCGTTTTGGATTTAGAAGCAGATATTTCCCTGGGCTTACTGCTGTTTCTTCCATATGCCGGTAATGGGCTGAAAACGCCTGTTTTGGGACTCTGCAGAGAAAGTGTTTGCAGACTGCTGAATCCACACACGGGTTTAACTCTGAAAGTTGAGTGCACACATTGACAACCGTTCTGTTAGATAGCTGCGTTTTGGAATTTGAAGCAGATATTTCCCTGGGCTTACTGCTGTTTCTTCCATATGCCGGTAATGGGCTGAAAACGCCTGGTTTGGGACTCTGCAGAGAAGATGTTTGCAGAATGCTGAATCCACACACGGGTTTAACTCTGGAAGTTGAGTGCACACATTGACAACCGTTCTGTTAGATAGCTGCGTTTTGGATTTAGAAGCAGATATTTCCCTGGGCTTACTGCTGTTTCTTCCATATGCCGGTAATGGACTGAAAACGCCTGTTTTGGGACTCTGCAGAGAAAGTGTTTGCAGACTGCCGAATCCACACACGGGTTTAACTCTGGAAGTTGAGAGCACACATTGACAACCGTTCTGTTAGATAGCTGCGTTTTGGATTTAGAAGCAGATAGTTCCCTGTGCTTACTGCTGTTTCTCCCATATGCCGGTAATGTGCTGAAAACGCCTGTTTTGGGACTCTGCAGAGAAAGTGTTTGCAGACTGCTGAATCCACACACGGGTTGAACTCTGGAAGTTGAGTGCACACATTGACAACCGTTCTGTTAGATAGCTGCGTTTTGGATTTAGAAGCAGATATTTCCCTGGGCTTACTGCTGTTTCTTCCATATGCCGATAATGGGCTGAAAACGCCTGTTTTGGGACTCTGCAGAGAAAGTGTTTGCAGACGGCTGAATCCACACACGGGTTTAACTCTGGAAGTTGAGTGCACACATTGACAACCGTTCTGCTAGACAGCTGTGTTTTGGATTTAGAAGCAGATATTTCCCTGGGCTTACTGCTGTTTCTTCCATATGCCGGTAATGGGCTGAAAACGCCTGTTTTGGGACTCTGCAGAGAAAGTGTTTGCAGACTGCTGAATCCACACACGGGTTTAACTCTGGAAGTTGAGTGCACACATTGACAACCGTTCTGTTAGATAGCTGCGTTTTGGATTTAGAAGCAGATATTTCCCTGTGCTTACTGCTGTTTCTTCCATATGCCGGTAAAGGGCTGAAAACGCCTGTTTGGGGACTCTGCAGAGAAAGTGTTTGCAGACTGCTGAATCCACACACGGGTTTAACTCTGGAAGTTGAGTGCACACATTGACAACCGTTCTGTTAGATAGCTGCGTTTTGGATTTAGAAGCAAATATTAACCTGGGCTTACTTCTGTTTCTTCCATATGCCGATAACGGGCTGAAAACGCCTGGTTTGGGACTCCTCAGAGAAGATGTTTGCAGACTGCTGAATCCACACACGGGTTTAACTCTGGAAGTTGAGTGCACACATTGACAACCGTTCTGTTAGATAGCTGCGTTTTGTATTTAGAAGCAGATATTTCCCTGTGCTTACTGCTGTTTCTTCCATATGCCGGTAATGGGCTGAAAACGCCTGTTTTGGGACTCTGCAGAGAAAGTGTTTGCAGACTGCTGAATCCACACACGGGTTTAACTCTGGAAGTTGAGTGCACACATTGACAACCGTTCTGTTAGATAGCTGCGTTTTCGATTTAGAAGCAGATATTTCCCTGGGCTTACTGCTGTTTCTTCCATATGCCGGTATTGGGCTGAAAACGCCTGTTTTAGGACTCTGCAGAGAAACTGTTTGCAGACTGCTGAATCCACACACGGGTTTAACTCTGGAAGTTGAGTGCACACATTGACAACCGTTCTGCTAGATAGCTGCATTTTGGATTTAGAAGCAGATATTTCCATGGGCTTACTGCTGTTTCTTCCATATGCCGGTAATGGGCTGAAAACGCCTGTTTTGGGACTCTGCAGAGAAAGTGTTTGCAGACTGCTGAATCCACACACGGGTTTAACTCTGGAAGTTGAGTGCACACATTGACAACCGTTCTGTTAGATAGCTGCGTTTTGGATTTAGAAGCAGATATTTCCCTGGGCTTACTGCTGTTTCTTCCATATGCCGGTAATGGGCTGAAAACGCCTGTTTTGGGACTCTGCAGAGAAAGTGTTTGCAGACTGCTGAATCCACACACGGGTTTAAATCTGGAAGTTGAGGGCACACATTGACAACCGTTCTCTTAGATAGCTGCGTTTTGTATTTAGAAGCAGATATTTCCCTGTGCTTACTGCTGTTTCTTCCATATGCCGGTAATGGGCTGAAAACGCATGTTTTGGGACTCTGCAGTGAAAGTGTTTGCAGACCTCTGAATCCACACACGGGTTTAACTCTGGAAGTTGAGTGCACACATTGACTACCGTTCTGTTAGATAGCTGCGTTTTGGATTTAGAAGCAGATATTTCCCTGTGCTTACTGCTGTTTCTTCCATATGCCGGTAATGGGCTGAAAAGGCCTGTTTTCGGACTCTGCAGAGAAAGTGTTTGCAGACTGCTGAATCCACACACGGGTTTAACTCTGGAAGTTGAGTGCACACATTGACAGCCGTTCTGTTAGATAGCTGCGTTTTGGATTTAGAAGCAGATATTTCCCTGTGCTTACTGCTGTTTCTTCCATATGCCGGTAATGGGCTGAAAACGCCTGTTTTGGAACTCTGCACAGAAAGTTTTTGCAGACTGCTGAATCCACACACGGGTTTAACTCTGGAAGTTGAGTGCACACATTGACAACCGTTCTGTTAGATAGCTGCGTTTTGGATTTAGAAGCAGATATTTCCCTGTGCTGACTGCTGTTTCTTCCATATGACGGTAATGGGCTGAAAACGCCTGTTTTGGGACTCTGCAGAGAAAGTGTTTGCAGACTGCTGAATCCACACACGGGTTTAACTCTGGAAGTTGAGTGCACACATTGACAACCGTTCTGTTAGATAGCTGCGTTTTGGATTTAGAAGCAGATATTTCCCTGTGCTTACTGCTGTTTCTTCCATATGCCGGTAATGGGCTGAAAACGCCTGTTTTGGGACTCTGCAGAGAAAGGGTTTGCAGACTGCTGAATCCACACACGGGTTTAACTCTGGAAGTTGAGTGCACACGTTGACAACCGTTCTGTTAGATAGCTGCGTTTTGGATTTAGAAGCAGATATTTCCCTGTGCTGACTGCTGTTTCTTCCATATGCCCGTAATGGGCTGAAAACGCCTGTTTTGGGACTCTGCAGAGAAAGTGTTTGCAGACTGCTGAATCCACACACGGGTTTAACTCTGGAAGTTGAGAGGACACATTGACAACCGTTCTGTTAGTTAGCTGCGTTTTGGATTTAGAAGCAGATATTTCCCTGTGCTTACTGCTGTTTCTTCCATATGCCGGTAATGGGCTGAAAATGCCTGTTTTGGGACTCTGCAGAGAAAGTGTTTGCAGACTGCTGAATCGACACATGGGTTTAACTCTGGAAGTTGAGTGCACACATTGACAACCGTTCTGTTAGATAGCTGCGTTTTGGATTTAGAAGCAGATAGTTCCCTGGGCTTACTGCTGTTTCTTCCATATGCCGGTAATGGGCTGAAAACGCCTGTTTTGGGACTCTGCAGAGAAAGTGTTTGCAGACTGCTGAATCCACACACGGGATTATCTCTGGTAGTTGAGTGCACACATTGACTACCGTTCTGTTAGATAGCTGCGTTTTGGATTTAGAAGCAGATAGTTCCCTGTGCTTACTGCTGTTTCTTCCATATGCCGGTAATGGGCTGAAAACGCCTGTTTTGGGACTCTGCACAGAAGATGTCTGCAGACTGCTGAATCCACACACGGGTTTAACTCTGGAAGTTGAGCGCACACATTGACAACCGTTCTGTTAGATTGCTGCGTTTTGGATTTAGAAGCAGATATTTCCCTGTGCTTACTGCTGTTTCTTCCATATGCCGGTAAAGGGCTGAAAACGCCTGTTTTGGGACTCTGCAGAGAAAGTGTTTGCAGACTGCTGAATCCACACACGGGTTTAACTCTGGAAGTTGAGTGCACACATTGACAACCGTTCTGTTAGATAGCTGCGTTTTGGATTTAGAAGCAGATATTTCCCTGGGCTTACTGCTGTTTCTTCCATATGCCGGTAATGGGCTGAAAACGCCTGGTTTGGGACTCTGCAGAGAAGATGTTTGCAGACTGCTGAATCCACACACGGGTTTAACTCTGGAAGTTGAGTGCACACATTGACAACCGTTCTGTTAGATAGCTGCGTTTTGGATTTAGAAGCAGATATTTCCCTGTGCTGACTGCTGTTTCTTCCATATGCCGGTAATGGGCTGAAAACGCCTGTTTTGGGACTCTGCAGAGAAAGTGTTTGCAGACTGCTGAATCCACACACGGGTTTAACTCTGGAAGTTGAGTGCACACATTGACAACCGTTCTGTTAGATAGCTGCGTTTTGGATTTAGAAGCAGATATTTCCCTGTGCTTACTGCTGTTTCTTCCATATGCCGGTAATGGGCTGAAAACGCCTGTTTTGGGACTCTGCAGAGAAAGGGTTTGCAGACTGCTGAATCCACACACGGGTTTAACTCTGGAAGTTGAGTGCACACATTGACAACCGTTCTGTTAGATAGCTGCGTTGTGGATTTAGAAGCAGATATTTCCCTGTGCTGACTGCTGTTTCTTCCATATGCCGGTAATGGGCTGAAAACGCCTGTTTTGGGACTCTGCAGAGAAAGTGTTTGCAGACTGCTGAATCCACACACGGGTTTAACTCTGGAAGTTGAGAGCACACATTGACAACCGTTCTGTTAGATAGCTGCGTTTTGGATTTAGAAGCAGATATTTCCCTGTGCTTACTGCTGTTTCTTCCATATGCCGGTAATGGGCTGAAAATGCCTGTTTTGGGACTCTGCAGAGAAAGTGTTTGCAGACTGCTGAATCGACACATGGGTTTAACTCTGGAAGTTGAGTGCACACATTGACAACCGTTCTGTTAGATAGCTGCGTTTTGGATTTAGAAGCAGATAGTTCCCTGGGCTTACTGCTGTTTCTTCCATATGCCGGTAATGGGCTGAAAACGCCTGTTTTGGGACTCTGCAGAGAAAGTGTTTGCAGACTGCTGAATCCACACACGGGTTTATCTCTGGTAGTTGAGTGCACACATTGACTACCGTTCTGTTAGATAGCTGCGTTTTGGATTTAGAAGCAGATAGTTCCCTGTGCTTACTGCTGTTTCTTCCATATGCCGGTAATGGGCTGAAAACGCCTGTTTTGGGACTCTGCACAGAAGATGTCTGCAGACTGCTGAATCCACACACGGGTTTAACTCTGGAAGTTGAGCGCACACATTGACAACCGTTCTGTTAGATTGCTGCGTTTTGGATTTAGAAGCAGATATTTCCCTGTGCTTACTGCTGTTTCTTCCATATGCCGGTAAAGGGCTGAAAACGCCTGTTTTGGGACTCTGCAGAGAAAGTGTTTGCAGACTGCTGAATCCACACACGGTTTTAACTCTGGAAGTTGAGTGCACACATTGACAGCCGTTCTGTTAGATAGCTGCGTTTTGGATTTAGAAGCAGATATTTCCCTGGGCTTACTGCTGTTTCTTCCATATGCCGGTAATGGGCTGAAAACGCCTGGTTTGGGACTCTGCAGAGAAGATGTTTGCAGACTGCTGAATCCACACACGGGTTTAACTCTGGAAGTTGAGTGCACACATTGACAACCGTTCTGTTAGATAGCTGCGTTTTGGATTTAGAAGCAGATATTTCCCTGTGCTTACTGCTGTTTCTTCCATATGCCGGTAATGGGCTGAAAACGCCTATATTGGGACTCTGCAGAGAATGTGTTTGCAGACTGCCGAATCCACACACGGGTTTAACTCTGGAAGTTGAGTGCACACATTGACAACCGTTCTGCTAGATAGCTGCGTTTTGGATTTAGAAGCAGATATTTCCCTGTGCTGACTGCTGTTTCTTCCATATGCCGGTAATGGACTGAAAACGCCTGTTTTGGGACTCTGCAGAGAAAGTGTTTGCAGACTGCTGAATCCACACACGGGTTTAACTCTGGAAGTTGAGTGCACACATTGACAACCGTTCTGTTAGATAGCTGCGTTTTGGATTTAGAAGCAGCTATTTCCCTGGGCTTACTGCTGTTTCTTCCATATGCCGAAAATGGGCTGAAAACGCCTGTTTTGGGACTCTGCAGAGAAAGTGTTTGCAGACTGCTGAATCCACACACGGGTTTAACTCTGGAAGTTGAGTGCACACATTGACAACCGTTCTGCTAGACAGCTGTGTTTTGGATTTAGAAGCAGATATTTCCCTGGGCTTACTGCTGTTTCTTCCATATGCCGTTAATGGGCTGAAAACGTCTGTTTTGGGACTCTGCAGAGAAAGTGTTTGCAGACTGCTGAATCCACACACGGGTTTAACTCTGGAAGTTGAGTGCACACATTGACAACCGTTCTGTTAGATAGCTGCGTTTTGGATTTAGAAGCAGATATTTCCCTGTGCTTACTGCTGTTTCTTCCATATGCCGGTAATGGGCTGAAAACGCCTGTTTGGGGACTCTGCAGAGAAAGTGTTTGCAGACTGCTGAATCCACACACGGGTTTAACTCTGGAAGTTGAGTGCACACATTGACAACCGTTCTGTTAGATAGCTGCGTTTTGGATTTAGAAGCAAATATTAACCTGGGCTTACTTCTGTTTCTTCCATATGCCGGTAATGGGCTGAAATCGCCTGGTTTGGGACTCTGCAGAGAAGATGTTTGCAGACTGCTTAATCCACACACGGGTTTAACTCTGGAAGTTGAGTGCACACATTGACAACCGTTCTGTTAGATAGCTGCGTTTTGGATTTAGAAGCAGATATTTCCCTGTGCTTACTGCCGTTTCTTCCATATGCCGGTAATGGGCTGAAAACGCCTGTTTTGGGACTGTGCAGAGAAAGTGTTTGCAGACTGCTGAATCCACACACGGGTTTAACTCTGGAAGTTGAGTGCACACATTGACAACCGTTCTGTTAGATAGCTGCGTTTTGGATTTAGAAGCAGATATTTCCCTGGGCTTACTGCTGTTTCTTCCATATGCCGATAATGGGCTGAAAACGCCTGTTTTGAGACTCTGCAGAGAAAGTGTTTGCAGACTGCTGAATCCACACACGGGTTTAACTCTGGAAGTTGAGTGCACACATTGACAACCGTTCTGCTAGACAGCTGTGTTTTGGATTTAGAAGCAGATATTTCCCTGGGCTTACTGCTGTTTCTTCCATATGCCGGTAATGGGCTGAAAACGCCTGTTTTGGGACTGTGCAGAGAAAGTGTTTGCAGACTGCTGAATCCACACACGGGTTTAACTCTGGAAGTTGAGTGCACACATTGACAACCGTTCTGTTAGATAGCTGCGTTTTGGATTTAGAAGCAGATATTTCCCTGTGCTTACTGCTGTTTCTTCCATATGCCGGTAATCGGCTGAAAACGCCTGTTTTGGGACTCTGCAGAGAAAGTGTTTGCAGTCTGCTGAATCCACACACGGGTTTAACTCTGGAAGTTGAGTGCACACATTGACAACCGTTCTGTTAGATAGCTGCGTTTTGGATTTAGAAGCAAATATTAACCTGGGCTTACTTCTGTTTCTTCCGTATGCCGGTAATGGGCTGAAATCGCCTGGTTTGGGACTCTGCAGAGAAGATGTTTGCAGACTGCTTAATCCACACACGGGTTTAACTCTGGAAGTTAAGTGCACACATTGACAACCGTTCAGTTAGATAGCTGCGTTTTGGATTTAGAAGCAGATATTTCCCTGTGCTTACTGCCGTTTCTTCCATATGCCGGTAATGGGCTGAAAACGCCTGTTTTGGGACTCTGCAGAGAAAGTGTTTGCAGACTGCTGAATCCACACACGGGTTTAACTCTGGAAGTTGAGTGCACACATTGACAACCGTTCTGTTAGATAGCTGAGTTTTGGATTTAGAAGCAGATATTTCCCTGTGCTTACTGCTGTTTCTTCCATATGCCGGTAATCGGCTGAAAACGCCTGTTTTGGGACTCTGCAGAGAAAGTGTTTGCAGACTGCTGAATCCACACACGGGTTTAACTCTGGAACTTGAGTGCACACATTGACAACCGTTCTGCTAGATAGCTGCGTTTTGGATTTAGAAGCAGATATTTCCCTGGGCTTACTGCTGTTTCTTCCATATGCCGGTAATGGACTGAAAACGCCTGTTTTGGGACTCTGCAGAGAAAGTGTTTGCAGACTGCTGAATCCACACACGGGTTTAACTCTGGAAGTTGAGTGCACACATTGACAACCGTTCTGTTAGATAGCTGCGTTTGGAATTTGAAGCAGATATTTCCCTGGGCTTACTGCTGTTTCTTCCATAGGCCGGTAATGAGCTGAAAACGCCTGGTTTGGGACTCTGCAGAGAAGATGTTTGCAGAATGCTGAATCCACACACGGGTTTAACTCTGGAAGTTGAGTGCACACATTGACAACCGTTCTGTTAGATAGCTGCGTTTTGGATTTAGAAGCAGATATTTCCCTGTGCTTACTGCTGTTTCTTCCATATGCCGGTAATGGGCTGAAAACGCCTGTTTTGGGACTCTGCAGAGAAAGTGTTTGCAGACTGCCGAATCCACACACGGGTTTAACTCTGGAAGTTGAGTGCACACATTGACAACCGTTCTGTTAGATAGCTGCGTTTTGGATTTAGAAGCAGATAGTTCCCTGTGCTTACTGCTGTTTCTCCCATATGCCGGTAATGGGCTGAAAACGCCTGTTTTGGGACTCTGCAGAGAAAGTGTTTGCAGACTGCTGAATCCACACACGGGTTTAACTCTGGAAGTTGAGTGCACGCATTGACAACCGTTCTGTTAGATAGCTGCGTTTTGGAATTTGAAGCAGATATTTCCCTGGGCTTACTGCTGTTTCTTCCATATGCCGGTAATGAGCTGAAAACGCCTGGTTTGGGACTCTGCAGAGAAGATGTTTGCAGACTGCTGAATCCACACACGGGTTTAACTCTGGAAGTTGAGTGCACACATTGACAACCGTTCTGTTAGATAGCTGCGTTTTGGATTTAGAAGAAGATATTTCCCTGTGCTTACTGTTGTTTCTTCCATATGCCGGTAATGGGCTGAAAACGCCTGTTTTGGGACTCTGCAGAGAAAGTGTTTGCAGACTGCCGAATCCACACACGGGTTTAACTCTGGAAGTTGAGTGCACACATTGACAACCGTTCTGTTAGATAGCTGCGTTTTGGATTTAGAAGCAGATAGTTCCCTGTGCTTACTGCTGTTTCTCCCATATGCCGGTAATGGGCTGAAAACGCCTGTTTTGGGAATCTGCAGAGAAAGTGTTTGCAGACTGCTGAATCCACACACGGGTTTAACTCTGGAAGTTGAGTGCACACATTGACAACCGTTCTGTTAGATAGCTGCGTTTTGGATTTAGAAGCAGATATTTCCCTGTGCTTACTGCCGTTTCTTCCATATGCCGGTAATCGGCTGATAACGCCTGTTTTGGGACTCTGCAGAGAAAGTGTTTGCAGACTGCTGAATCCACACACGGGTTTAACTCTGGAAGTTGAGTGCACACATTGACAACCGTTCTGTTAGATAGCTGCGTTTTGGATTTAGAAGCAGATATTTCCCTGGGCTTACTGCTGTTTCTTCCATATGCCGGTAATGAGCTGAAAACGCCTGGTTTGGGACTCTGCAGAGAAGATGTTTGCAGACTGCTGAATCCACACACGGGTTTAACTCTGGAAGTTGAGTGCACACATTGACAAACGTTCTGTTACATAGCTGCGTTTTGGATTTAGAAGCAGATATTTCCCTGTGCTTACTGCCGTTTCTTCCATATGCCGGTAATGGGCTGAAAACGCCTGTTTTGGGACTCTGCAGAGAAAGTGTTTGCAGACTGCTGAATCCACACACGGGTTTAACTCTGGAAGTTGAGTGCACACATTGACAACCGTTCTGTTAGATAGCTGCGTTTTGGATTTAGAAGCAGATATTTCCCTGTGCTTACTGCTGTTTCTTCCATATGCCGGTAATCGGCTGAAAACGCCTGTTTTGGGACTCTGCAGAGAAAGTGTTTGCAGACTGCTGAATCCACACACGGGTTTAACTCTGGAACTTGAGTGCACACATTGACAACCGTTCTGCTAGATAGCTGCGTTTTGGATTTAGAAGCAGATATTTCCCTGGGCTTACTGCTGTTTCTTCCATATGCCGGTAATGGGCTGAAAACGCCTGTTTTGGGACTCTGCAGAGAAAGTGTTTGCAGACTGCTGAATCCACACACGGGTTTAACTCTGGAAGTTGAGTGCACACATTGACAACCGTTCTGTTAGATAGCTGCGTTTGGAATTTGAAGCAGATATTTCCCTGGGCTTACTGCTGTTTCTTCCATAGGCCGGTAATGAGCTGAAAACGCCTGGTTTGGGACTCTGCAGAGAAGATGTTTGCAGACTGCTGAATCCACACACGGGTTTAACTCTGGAAGTTGAGTGCACACATTGACAACCGTTCTGTTAGATAGCTGCGTTTTGGATTTAGAAGCAGATATTTCCCTGTGCTTACTGCTGTTTCTTCCATATGCCGGTAATGGGCTGAAAACGCCTGTTTTGGGACTCTGCAGAGAAAGTGTTTGCAGACTGCCGAATCCACACACGGGTTTAACTCTGGAAGTTGTGTGCACACATTGACAACCGTTCTGTTAGATAGCTGTGTTTTGGATTTAGAAGCAGATAGTTCCCTGTGCTTACTGCTGTTTCTCCCATATGCCGGTAATGGGCTGAAAACGCCTGTTTTGGGACTCTGCAGAGAAAGTGTTTGCAGACTGCTGAATCCACACACGGGTTTAACTCTGGAAGTTGATTGCACGCATTGACAACCGTTGTGTTAGATAGCTGCGTTTTGGAATTTGAAGCAGATATTTCCCTGGGCTTACTGCTGTTTCTTCCATATGCCGGTAATGAGCTGAAAACGCCTGGTTTGGGACTCTGCAGAGAAGATGTTTGCAGACTGCTGAATCCACACACGGGTTTAACTCTGGAAGTTGAGTGCACACATTGACAACCGTTCTGTTAGATAGCTGCGTTTTGGATTTAGAAGCAGATATTTCCCTGTGCTTACTGCTGTTTCTTCCATATGCCGGTAATGGGCTGAAAACGCCTGTTTTGGGACTCTGCAGAGAAAGTGTTTGCAGACTGCCGAATCCACACACGGGTTTAACTCTGGAAGTTGAGTGCACACATTGACAACCGTTCTGTTAGATAGCTGCGTTTTGGATTTAGAAGCAGATAGTTCCCTGTGCTTACTGCTGTTTCTCCCATATGCCGGTAATGGGATGAAAACGCCTGTTTTGGGAATCTGCAGAGAAAGTGTTTGCAGACTGCTGAATCCACACACGGGTTTAACTCTGGAAGTTGAGTGCACACATTGACAACCGTTCTGTTAGATAGCTGCGTTTTGGATTTAGAAGCAGATATTTCCCTGTGCTTACTGCCGTTTCTTCCATATGCCGGTAATCGGCTGATAACGCCTGTTTTGGGACTCTGCAGAGAAAGTGTTTGCAGACTGCTGAATCCACACACGGGTTTAACTCTGGAAGTTGAGTGCACACATTGACAACCGTTCTGTTAGATAGCTGCGTTTTGGATTTAGAAGCAGATATTTCCCTGGGCTTACTGCTGTTTCTTCCATATGCCGGTAATGAGCTGAAAACGCCTGGTTTGGGACTCTGCAGAGAAGATGTTTGCAGACTGCTGAATCCACACACGGGTTTAACTCTGGAAGTTGATTGCACACATTGACAACCGTTCTGTTAGATAGCTGCATTTTGGATTTAGAAGCAGATATTTCCCTGGGCTTACTGCTGTTTCTTCCATATGCCGATAATGGGCTGAAAACGCCTGTTTTGGGACTCTGCAGAGAAAGTGTTTGCAGACTGCTGAATCCACACACGGGTTTAACTCTGGAAGTTGAGTGCACACATTGACAACCGTTCTGCTAGACAGCTGTGTTTTGGATTTAGAAGCAGATATTTCCCTGGGCTTACTGCTGTTTCTTCCATATGCCGGTAATGGGATGAAAACGCCTGTTTTGGGACTCTGCAGACAAAGTGTTTGCAGACTGCTGAATCCACACACGGGTTTAACTCTGGAAGTTGAGTGCACACATTGACAACCGTTCTGTTAGATAGCTGCGTTTTGGATTTAGAAGCAGATATTTCCCTGTGCTTACTGCTGTTTCTCCCATATGCCGGTAATGGGCTGAAAACGCCTGTTTGGGGACTCTGCAGAGAAAGTGTTTGCAGACTGCTGAATACACACACGGGTTTAACTCAGGAAGTTGAGTGCACACATTGACAACCGTTCTGTTAGATAGCTGCGTTTTGGATTTAGAAGCAAATATTAACCTGGGCTTACTTCTGTTTCTTCCATATGCCGGTAATGGGCTGAAAACGCCTGTTTTGGGACTCTGCAGAGAAAGTGTTTGCAGACTGCTTAATGCACACACGGGTTTAACTCTGGAAGTTGAGTGCACACATTGACAACCGTTCTGTTAGATAGCTGAGTTTTGGATTTAGAAGCAGATATTTCCCTGTGCTTACTGCCGTTTCTTCCATATGCCGGTAATGGGCTGATAACGCCTGTTTTGGGACTCTGCAGAGAAAGTGTTTGCAGACTGCTGAATACACACACGGGTTTAACTCTGGAAGTTGAGTGCACACATTGACAACCGTTCTGTTAGATAGCTGCGTTTTGGATTTAGAAGCAGATATTTCCCTGGGCTTACTGCTGTTTCTTCCATATGCCGTTAATGGGCTGAAAACGCCTGTTTTGGGACTCTGCAGAGAAAGTGTTTGCAGACTACTGAATCCACACACGGGTTTAACTCTGGAAGTTGAGTGCACACATTGACAACCGTTCTGCTAGATAGCTGCGTTTTGGATTTAGAAGCAGATATTTCCCTGGGCTTACTGCTGTTTCTTCCATATGCCGGTAATGGGCTGAATACGACTGTTTTGGGACTCTGCAGAGAAAGTGTTTGCAGACTGCTGAATCCACACACGGGTTTAACTCTGGAAGTTGAGTGCACAGATTGACAACCGTTCTGTTAGATAGCTGCGTTTTGGATTTAGAAGCAGATATTTCCCTGGGCTTACTGCTGTTTCTTCCATATGCCGGTAATGGGATGAAAACGCATGTTTTGGGACTCTGCAGAGAAGGTGTTTGCAGACTGCTGAATCCACACACGGGTTTAACTCTGGAAGTTGAGGGCACACATTGACAACCGTTCTCTTAGATAGCTGCGTTTTGTATTTAGAAGCAGTTATTTCCCTGTGCTTACTGCTGTTTCTTCCATATGCCGGTAATGGGCTGAAAACGCATGTTTTGGGACTCTGCAGAGAAAGTGTTTGCAGACCTCTGAATCCACACACGGGTTTAACTCTGGAAGTTGAGTGCACACATTGACTACCGTTCTGTTAGATAGCTGCGTTTTGGATTTAGAAGCAGATATTTCCCTGTGCTTACTGCTGTTTCTTCCATATGCCGGTAATGGGCTGAAAAGGCCTGTTTTGGGACACTGCAGAGCAAGTGTTTGCAGACTGCTGAATCCACACACGGTTTTAACTCTGGAAGTTGAGTGCACACATTGACTACCGTTCTGTTAGATAGCTGCGTTTTGGATTTAGAAGCAGATATTTCCCTGTGCTTACTGCTGTTTCTTCCATATGCCGGTAATGGGCTGAAAACGCCTGTTTTGGAACTCTGCACAGAAAGTGTTTGCAGACTGCTGAATCCACACACGGGTTTAACTCTGGAAGCTGAGTGCACACATTGACAACCGTTCTGCTAGATAGCTGCGTTTTGGATTTAGAAGCAGATATTTCCCTGGGCTTACTGCTGTTTCTTCCATATGCCGGTAATGGGCTGAAAACCCCTGTTTTGGGACTCTGCAGAGAAAGTGTTTGCAGACTGCTGAATCCACACACGGGTTTAACTCTGGAAGTTGAGAGCACACATTGACAACCGTTCTGTTAGATAGCTGCGTTTTGGATTTAGAAGCAGATAGCTCCCTGGGCTTACTGCTGTTTCTTCCATATGCCGGTAATGGGCTGAAAACGTCTGTTTTGGGACTCTGCAGAGAAAGTGTTTGCAGACTGCTGAATCCACATACGTGTTTAACTCTGGAAGTTGAGTGCACACATTGACAACCGTTCTGTTAGATAGCTGCGTTTTGGATTTAGAAGCAGATAGTTCCCTGTGCTTACTGCTGTTTCTTCCATATGCCGGTAATGGGCTGAAAACGCCTGTTTTGGGACTCTGAAGAGAAAGTGTTTGCACACTGCTGAATCCACACACGGGTTTAACTCTGGAAGTTGAGTGCACACATTGACAACCGTTCTGTTAGATAGCTGCGTTTTGGATTTAGAAGCAGATATTTCCTTGGGCTTACTGCTGTTTCTTCCATATGCCGGTAATGGGCTGAAAACGCCTGTTTTGGGACTCTGCAGAGAAAGTGTTTGCAGACTGCTGAATCCACACATGGGTTTAACTCTAGAAGTTGAGTGCACACATTGACAACCGTTCTGCTAGATAGCTGCGTTTTGGATTTAGAAGCAGATATTTCCCTGGGCTTACTGCTGTTTCTTCCATATGCCGGTAATGGGCTGAAAACGCCTGTTTTGGGACTCTGCAGAGAAAGTGTTTGCAGACTGCTGAATCCACACACGGGTTTAACTCTGGAACTTGAGTGCACACATTGACAACCGTTCTGTTAGATAGCTGCGTTTTGGATTTAGAAGCAGATATTTCCCTGTGCTGACTGCTGTTTCTTCCATATGCCGGTAATTGGCTGAAAACGCCTGTTTTGGGACTCTGCAGAGAAAGTGTTTGCAGACTGCTGAATCCACACACGGGTTTAACTCTGGAATTTGAGTGCACACGTTGACAGCCGTTCTGTTAGATAGCTGCGTTTTGGATTTAGAAGCAGATATTTCCCTGGGCTTACTGCTGTTTCTTCCATATGCCGGTAATGGGCTGAAAACGCCTGTTTTGGGACTCTGCAGAGAAGATGTTTGCAGACTGCTGAATCCACACACCGGTTTAACTCTGGAAGTTGAGTGCACACATTGACAACCGTTCTGTTAGATAGCTGCGTTTTGGATTTAGAAGCAGATATTTCCCTGTGCTTACTGCTGTTTCTTCCATATGCCGGTAATGGGCTGAAAACGCCTGTTTGGGGACTCTGCAGAGAAAGTGTTTGCAGACTGCTGAATCCACACACGGGTTTAACTCTGGAAGTTGAGTGCACACATTGACAACCGTTCTGTTAGATAGCTGCGTTTTGGATTTAGAAGCAGATAGTTCCCTGTGCTTACTGCTGTTTCTCCCATATGCCGGTAATGGGCTGAAAACGCCTGTTTTGGGACTCTGCAGAGAAAGTGTTTGCAGACTGCTGAATCCACACACGGGTTTAACTCTGGAAGTTGAGTGCACACATTGACAACCGTTCTGTTAGATAGCTGAGTTTTGGATTTAGAAGCAGATATTTCCCTGTGCTTACTGCTGTTACTTCCATATGCCGGTAAAGGGCTGAAAACGCCTGTTTGGGGACTCTGCAGAGAAAGTGTTTGCAGACTGCTGAATACACACACGGGTTTAACTCTGGAAGTTGAGTGCACACATTGACAACCGTTCTGTTAGATAGCTGTGTTTTGGATTTAGAAGCAAATATTAACCTGGGCTTACTTCTGTTTCTTCCATATGCCGCTAATGGGCTGAAAACGCCTGGTTTGGGACTCTGCAGAGAAGATGTTTGCAGACTGCTTAATCCACACACGGGTTTAACTCTGGAAGTTGAGTGCACACATTGACAACCGTTCTGTTAGATAGCTGCGTTTTGGATTTAGAAGCAGATATTTCCCTGTGCTTACTGCCGTTTCTTCCATATGCCGGTAAGGGGCTGAAAACGCCTGTTTTGGGACTCTGCAGAGAAAGTGTTTGCAGACTGCTGAATCCACACACGGGTTTAACTCTGGAAGTTGAGTGCACGCATTGACAACCGTTCTGTTAGATAGCTGCGTTTTGGATTTAGAAGCAGATATTTCCCTGGGCTTACTGCTGTTTCTTCCATATGCCGGTAATGGGCTGAAAACGCCTGTTCTGGGACTCTGCAGAGAAAGTGTTTGCAGACTGCTGAATTCACACACGGGTTTAACTCTGGAAGTTGAGTGCACACATTGACAACCGTTCTGCTAGATAGCTGCGTTTTGGATTTAGAAGCAGATATTACGCTTGGCTTACTGCTGTTTCTTCCATATGCCGGTAATGGGCTGATAACGCCTGTTTTGGGACTCTGCAGAGATAGTGTTTGCAGACTGCTGAATCCACACACGGGTTTTACTCTGGAAGTTGAGTGCACACATTGACAACCGTTCTGTTAGATAGCTGCGTTTTGGATTTAGAAGCTGATATTTCCCTGGGCTTACTGCTGTTTCTTCCATATGCCGGTAATGGGCTGAAAACGCCTGTTTTGGTACTCTGCAGAGAAAGTGTTTGCAGACTGCTGAATCCGCACACGGGTTTAACTCTGGAAGTTGAGTGCACACATTGACAACCGTTCTGTTAGATAGCTGCGTTTTGGATTTAGAAGCAGATATTTCCCTGTGCTGACTGCTGTTTCTTCCATATGCCGGTAATGGACTGAAAACGCCTGTTTTGGGACTCTGCAGAGAAAGTGTTTGCAGACCTCTGAATCCACACACGGGTTTAACTCTGGAAGTTGAGTGCACACATTGACTACCGTTCTGTTAGATAGCTGCGTTTTGGATTTAGAAGCAGATATTTCCCTGTGCTTACTGCTGTTTCATCCATATGCCGGTAATGGGCTGAAAAGGCCTGTTTTGGGACTCTGCAGAGAAAGTGTTTGCAGACTGCTGAATCCACACACGGGTTTAACTCTGGAAGTTGAGTGCACACATTGACAACCGTTCTGTTAGATAGCTGCGTTTTGGAATTTGAAGCAGATATTTCCCTGGGCTTACTGCTGTTTCTTCCATATGCCGGTAATGGGCTGAAAACGACTGGTTTGGGACTCTGCAGAGAAGATGTTTGCAGAATGCTGAATCCACACACGGGTTTAACTCTGGAAGTTGAGTGCACACATTGACAACCGTTCTGTTAGATAGCTGCGTTTTGGATTTAGAAGCAGATATTTCCCTGTGCTTACTGCTGTTTCTTCCATATGCCGGTAATGGGCTGAAAACGCCTGTTTTGGGACTCTGCAGAGAAAGTGTTTGCAGACTGCCGAATCCACACACGGGTTTAACTCTGGAAGTTGAGTGCACACATTGACAACCGTTCTGTTAGATAGCTGCGTTTTGGATTTAGAAGCAAATATTAACCTGGGCTTACTTCTGTTTCTTCCATATGCCGGTAATGGGCTGAAAACGCCTGGTTTGGGACTCCGCAGAGAAGATGTTTGCAGACTGCTGAATCCACACACGGGTTTAACTCTGGAAGTTGAGTGCACACATTGACAACCGATCTGTTAGATAGCTGCGTTTTGGATTTAGAAGCAGATATTTCCCTGTGCTTACTGCTGTTTCTTCCATATGCCGGTAATGAGCTGAAAACGCCTGTTTTGGGACTCTGCAGAGAAAGTGTTTGCAGACTGCTGAATCCACACACGGGTTTAACTCTGGAAGTTGAGTGCACACATTGACAACCGTTCTGTTAGATAGCTGCGTTTTGGATTTAGAAGCAGATATTTCCCTGGGCTTACTGCTGTTTCTTCCAAATGCCGTTAATGGGCTGAAAACGCCTGTTTTGGGACTCTGCAGAGAAACTGTTTGCAGACTGCTGAATCCACACACGGGTTTAACTCTGGAAGTTGAGTGCACACATTGACAACCGTTCTGCTAGATAGCTGCGTTTTGGATTTAGAAGCAGATATTTCCATGGGCTTACTGCTGTTTCTTCCATATGCCGGTAATGGGCTGAAAACGCCTGTTTTGGGACTCTGCAGAGAAAGTGTTTGCAGACTGCTGAATCCACACATGGGTTTAACTCTGGAAGTTGAGGGCACACATTGACAACCGTTCTCTTAGATAGCTGCGTTTTGTATTTAGAAGCAGATGTTTCCCTGTGCTTACTGCTGTTTCTTCCATATGCCGGTAATGGGCTGAAAACGCATGTTTTGGGACTCTGCAGAGAAAGTGTTTGCAGACCTCTGAATCCACACACGGGTTTAACTCTGGAAATTGAGTGCACACATTGACTACCGTTCTGTTAGATAGCTGCGTTTTAGATTTAGAAGCAGATATTTCCCTGTGCTTACTGCCGTTTCTTCCATATGCCGGTAATCGGCTGAAAACGCCTGTTTTGGGACTCTGCAGAGAAAGTGTTTGCAGTCTGCTGAATCCACACACGGGTTTAACTCTGGAAGTTGAGTGCACACATTGACAACCGTTCTGTTAGATAGCTGCGTTTTGGATTTAGAAGCAAATATTAACCTGGGCTTACTTCTGTTTCTTCCGTATGCCGGTAATGGGCTGAAATCGCCTGGTTTGGGACTCTGCAGAGAAGATGTTTGCAGACTGCTTAATCCACACACGGGTTTAACTCTGGAAGTTAAGTGCACACATTGACAACCGTTCAGTTAGATAGCTGCGTTTTGGATTTAGAAGCAGATATTTCCCTGTGCTTACTGCCGTTTCTTCCATATGCCGGTAATGGGTTGAAAACGCCTGTTTTGGGACTCTGCAGAGAAAGTGTTTGCAGACTGCTGAATCCACACACGGGTTTAACTCTGGAAGTTGAGTGCACACATTGACAACCGTTCTGTTAGATAGCTGAGTTTTGGATTTAGAAGCAGATATTTCCCTGTGCTTACTGCTGTTTCTTCCATATGCCGGTAATCGGCTGAAAACGCCTGTTTTGGGACTCTGCAGAGAAAGTGTTTGCAGACTGCTGAATCCACACACGGGTTTAACTCTGGAACTTGAGTGCACACATTGACAACCGTTCTGCTAGATAGCTGCGTTTTGGATTTAGAAGCAGATATTTCCCTGGGCTTACTGCTGTTTCTTCCATATGCCGGTAATGGACTGAAAACGCCTGTTTTGGGACTCTGCAGAGAAAGTGTTTGCAGACTGCTGAATCCACACACGGGTTTAACTCTGGAAGTTGAGTGCACACATTGACAACCGTTCTGTTAGATAGCTGCGTTTGGAATTTGAAGCAGATATTTCCCTGGGATTACTGCTGTTTCTTCCATAGGCCGGTAAAGAGCTGAAAACGCCTGGTTTGGGACTCTGCAGAGAAGATGTTTGCAGAATGCTGAATCCACACACGGGTTTAACTCTGGAAGTTGAGTGCACACATTGACAACCGTTCTGTTAGATAGCTGCGTTTTGGATTTAGAAGCAGATATTTCCCTGTGCTTACTGCTGTTTCTTCCATATGCCGGTAATGGGCTGAAAACGCCTGTTTTGGGACTCTGCAGAGAAAGTGTTTGCAGACTGCCGAATCCACACACGGGTTTAACTCTGGAAGTTGAGTGCACACATTGACAACCGTTCTGTTAGATAGCTGCGTTTTGGATTTAGAAGCAGATAGTTCCCTGTGCTTACTGCTGTTTCTCCCATATGCCGGTAATGGGCTGAAAACGCCTGTTTTGGGACTCTGCAGAGAAAGTGTTTGCAGACTGCTGAATCCACACACGGGTTTAACTCTGGAAGTTGAGTGCACGCATTGACAACCGTTCTGTTAGATAGCTGCGTTTTGGAATTTGAAGCAGATATTTCCCTGGGCTTACTGCTGTTTCTTCCATATGCCGGTAATGAGCTGAAAACGCCTGGTTTGGGACTCTGCAGAGAAGATGTTTGCAGACTGCTGAATCCACACACGGGTTTAACTCTGGAAGTTGAGTGCACACATTGACAACCGTTCTGTTAGATAGCTGCGTTTTGGATTTAGAAGCAGATATTGCCCTGTGCTTACTGTTGTTTCTTCCATATGCCGGTAATGGGCTGAAAACGCCTGTTTTGGGACTCTGCAGAGAAAGTGTTTGCAGACTGCTGAATCCACACACGGGTTTAACTCTGGAAGTTGAGTGCACACATTGACAACCGTTCTGTTAGATAGCTGCGTTTTGGATTTAGAAGCAGATAGTTCCCTGTGCTTACTGCTGTTTCTCTCATATGCCGGTAATGGGCTGAAAACGCCTGTTTTGGGACTCTGCAGAGAAAGTGTTTGCAGACTGCTGAATCCACACACGGGTTTAACTCTGGAAGTTGAGTGCACACATTGACAACCGTTCTGTTAGATAGCTGCGTTTTGGATTTAGAAGCAGATATTTCCCTGTGCTTACTGCCGTTTCTTCCATATGCCGGTAATCGGCTGATAACGCCTGTTTTGGGACTCTGCAGAGAAAGTGTTTGCAGACTGCTGAATCCACACACGGGTTTAACTCTGGAAGTTGAGTGCACACATTGACAACCGTTCTGTTAGATAGCTGCGTTTTGGATTTAGAAGCAGATATTTCCCTGGGCTTACTGCTGTTTCTTCCATATGCCGGTAATGAGCTGAAAACGCCTGGTTTGGGACTCTGCAGAGAAGATGTTTGCAGACTGCTGAATCCACACACGGGTTTAACTCTGGAAGTTGAGTGCACACATTGACAAACGTTCTGTTAGATAGCCGCGTTTTGGATTTAGAAGCAGATATTTCCCTGTGCTTACTGCTGTTTCCTCCATATGCCGGTAATGGGCTGAAAACGCCTGTTTTGGGACTCTGCAGAGAAAGTGTTTGCAGACTGCCGAATCCACACACGGGTTTAACTCTGGAAGTTGAGTGCACACCTTGAGAACCGTTCTGTTAGATAGCTGCGTTTTGGATTTAGAAGCAGATAGTTCCCTGTGCTTACTGCTGTTTCTCCCAAATGCCGGTAATGGGCTGAAAACGCCTGTTTTGGGACTCTGCAGAGAAAGTGTTTGCAGACTGCTGAATCCACACACGGGTTTAACTCTGGAAGTTGAGTGCACACATTGACAACCGTTCTGTTAGATAGCTGCGTTTTGGATTTAGAAGCAGATATTTCCCTGGGCTTACTGCTGTTTCTTCCATATGCCGATAATGGGCTGAAAACGCCTGTTTTGGGACTCTGCAGAGAAAGTGTTTGCAGACTGCTGAATCCACACACGGGTTTAACTCCGGAAGTTGAGTGCACACATTGACAACCGTTCTGCTAGACAGCTGTGTTTTGGATTTAGAAGCAGATATTTCCCTGGACTTACTGCTGTTTCTTCCGTATGCCGGTAATGGGATGAAAACGCCTGTTTTGGGACTCTGCAGACAAAGTGTTTGCAGACTGCTGAATCCACACACGGGTTTAACTCTGGAAGTTGAGTGCACACATTGACAACCGTTCTGTTAGATAGCTGCGTTTTGGATTTAGAAGCAGATATTTCCCTGTGCTTACTGCTGTTTCTCCCATATGCCGGTAATGGGCTGAAAACGCCTGTTTGGGGACTCTGCAGAGAAAGTGTTTGCAGACTGCTGAATACACACACGGGTTTAACTCTGGAAGTTGAGTGCACACATTGACAACCGTTCTGTTAGATAGCTGCGTTTTGGATTTAGAAGCAAATATTAACCTGGGCTTACTTCTCTTTCTTCCATATGCCGGTAATGGGCTGAAAACGCCTGTTTTGGGACTCTGCAGAGAAAGTGTTTGCAGACTGCTTAATCCACACACGGGTTTAACTCTGGAAGTTGAGTGCACACATTGACAACCGTTCTGTTAGATAGCTGCGTTTTGGATTTAGAAGCAGATATTTCCCTGTGCTTACTGCCGTTTCTTCCATATGCCGGTAATGGGCTGATAACGCCTGTTTTGGGACTCTGCAGAGAAAGTGTTTGCAGACTGCTTAATCCACACACGGGTTTAACTCTGGAAGTTAAGTGCACACATTGACAACCGTTCAGTTAGATAGCTGCGTTTTGGATTTAGAAGCAGATATTTCCCTGTGCTTACTGCCGTTTCTTCCATATGCCGGTAATGGGCTGAAAACGCCTGTTTTGGGACTCTGCAGAGAAAGTGTTTGCAGACTGCTGAATCCACACACGGGTTTAACTCTGGAAGTTGAGTGCACACATTGACAACCGTTCTGTTAGATAGCTGCGTTTTGGATTTAGAAGCAGATATTTCCCTGTGCTTACTGCTGTTTCTTCCATATGCCGGTAATCGGCTGAAAACGCCTGTTTTGGGACTCTGCAGAGAAAGTGTTTGCAGACTGCTGAATCCACACACGGGTTTAACTCTGGAACTTGAGTGCACACATTGACAACCGTTCTGCTAGATAGCTGCGTTTTGGATTTAGAAGCAGATATTTCCCTGGGCTTACTGCTGTTTCTTCCATATGCCGGTAATGGGCTGAAAACGCCTGTTTTGGGACTCTGCAGAGAAAGTGTTTGCAGACTGCTGAATCCACACACGGGTTTAACTCTGGAAGTTGAGTGCACACATTGACAACCGTTCTGTTAGATAGCTGCGTTTGGAATTTGAAGCAGATATTTCCCTGGGCTTACTGCTGTTTCTTCCATAGGCCGGTAATGAGCTGAAAACGCCTGGTTTGGGACTCTGCAGAGAAGATGTTTGCAGACTGCTGAATCCACACACGGGTTTAACTCTGGAAGTTGAGTGCACACATTGACAACCGTTCTGTTAGATAGCTGCGTTTTGGATTTAGAAGCAGATATTTCCCTGTGCTTACTGCTGTTTCTTCCATATGCCGGTAATGGGCTGAAAACGCCTGTTTTGGGACTCTGCAGAGAAAGTGTTTGCAGACTGCCGAATCCACACACGGGTTTAACTCTGGAAGTTGTGTGCACACATTGACAACCGTTCTGTTAGATAGCTGTGTTTTGGATTTAGAAGCAGATAGTTCCCTGTGCTTACTGCTGTTTCTCCCATATGCCGGTAATGGGCTGAAAACGCCTGTTTTGGGACTCTGCAGAGAAAGTGTTTGCAGACTGCTGAATCCACACACGGGTTTAACTCTGGAAGTTGATTGCACGCATTGACAACCGTTGTGTTAGATAGCTGCGTTTTGGAATTTGAAGCAGATATTTCCCTGGGCTTACTGCTGTTTCTTCCATATGGCGGTAATGAGCTGAAAACGCCTGGTTTGGGACTCTGCAGAGAAGATGTTTGCAGACTGCTGAATCCACACACGGGTTTAACTCTGGAAGTTGAGTGCACACATTGACAACCGTTCTGTTAGATAGCTGCGTTTTGGATTTAGAAGCAGATATTTCCCTGTGCTTACTGCTGTTTCTTCCATATGCCGGTAATGGGCTGAAAACGCCTGTTTTGGGACTCTGCAGAGAAAGTGTTTGCAGACTGCCGAATCCACACACGGGTTTAACTCTGGAAGTTGAGTGCACACATTGACAACCGTTCTGTTAGATAGCTGCGTTTTGGATTTAGAAGCAGATAGTTCCCTGTGCTTACTGCTGTTTCTCCCATATGCCGGTAATGGGATGAAAACGCCTGTTTTGGGAATCTGCAGAGAAAGTGTTTGCAGACTGCTGAATCCACACACGGGTTTAACTCTGGAACTTGAGTGCACACATTGACAACCGTTCTGTTAGATAGCTGCGTTTTGGATTTAGAAGCAGATATTTCCCTGTGCTTACTGCCGTTTCTTCCATATGCCGGTAATCGGCTGATAACGCCTGTTTTGGGACTCTGCAGAGAAAGTGTTTGCAGACTGCTGAATCCACACACGGGTTTAACTCTGGAAGTTGAGTGCACACATTGACAACCGTTCTGTTAGATAGCTGCGTTTTGGATTTAGAAGCAGATATTTCCCTGGGCTTACTGCTGTTTCTTCCATATGCCGGTAATGAGCTGAAAACGCCTGGTTTGGGACTCTGCAGAGAAGATGTTTGCAGACTGCTGAATCCACACACGGGTTTAACTCTGGAAGTTGATTGCACACATTGACAACCGTTCTGTTAGATAGCTGCATTTTGGATTTAGAAGCAGATATTTCCCTGGGCTTACTGCTGTTTCTTCCATATGCCGATAATGGGCTGAAAACGCCTGTTTTGGGACTCTGCAGAGAAAGTGTTTGCAGACTGCTGAATCCACACACGGGTTTAACTCTGGAAGTTGAGTGCACACATTGACAACCGTTCTGCTAGACAGCTGTGTTTTGGATTTAGAAGCAGATATTTCCCTGGGCTTACTGCTGTTTCTTCCATATGCCGGTAATGGGATGAAAACGCCTGTTTTGGGACTCTGCAGACAAAGTGTTTGCAGACTGCTGAATCCACACATGGGTTTAACTCTGGAAGTTGAGTGCACACATTGACAACCGTTCTGTTAGATAGCTGCGTTTTGGATTTAGAAGCAGATATTTCCCTGTGCTTACTGCTGTTTCTCCCATATGCCGTTAATGGGCTGAAAACGCCTGTTTGGGGACTCTGCAGAGAAAGTGTTTGCAGACTGCTGAATACACACACGGGTTTAACTCTGGAAGTTGAGTGCACACATTGACAACCGTTCTGTTAGATAGCTGCGTTTTGGATTTAGAAGCAAATATTAACCTGGGCTTACTTCTGTTTCTTCCATATGCCGGTAATGGGCTGAAAACGCCTGTTTTGGGACTCTGCAGAGAAAGTGTTTGCAGACTGCTTAATGCACACACGGGTTTAACTCTGGAAGTTGAGTGCACACATTGACAACCGTTCTGTTAGATAGCTGCGTTTTGGATTTAGAAGCAGATATTTCCCTGTGCTTACTGCCGTTTCTTCCATATGCCGGTAATGGGCTGATAACGCCTGTTTTGGGACTCTGCAGAGAAAGTGTTTGCAGACTGCTGAATACACACACGGGTTTAACTCTGGAAGTTGAGTGCACACATTGACAACCGTTCTGTTAGATAGCTGCGTTTTGGATTTAGAAGCAGATATTTCCCTGGGCTTACTGCTGTTTCTTCCATATGCCGTTAATGGGCTGAAAACGCCTGTTTTGGGACTCTGCAGAGAAAGTGTTTGCAGACTACTGAATCCACACACGGGTTTAACTCTGGAAGTTGAGTGCACACATTGACAACCGTTCTGCTAGATAGCTGCGTTTTGGATTTAGAAGCAGATATTTCCCTGGGCTTACTGCTGTTTCTTCCATATGCCGGTAATGGGCTGAAAACGACTGTTTTGGGACTCTGCAGAGAAAGTGTTTGCAGACTGCTGAATCCACACACGGGTTTAACTCTGGAAGTTGAGTGCACAGATTGACAACCGTTCTGTTAGATAGCTGCGTTTTGGATTTAGAAGCAGATATTTCCCTGGGCTTACTGCTGTTTCTTCCATATGCCGGTAATGGGATGAAAACGCATGTTTTGGGACTCTGCAGAGAAGGTGTTTGCAGACTGCTGAATCCACACACGGGTTTAACTCTGGAAGTTGAGGGCACACATTGACAACCGTTCTCTTAGATAGCTGCGTTTTGTATTTAGAAGCAGTTATTTCCCTGTGCTTACTGCTGTTTCTTCCATATGCCGGTAATGGGCTGAAAACGCATGTTTTGGGACTCTGCAGAGAAAGTGTTTGCAGACCTCTGAATCCACACACGGGTTTAACTCTGGAAGTTGAGTGCACACATTGACTACCGTTCTGTTAGATAGCTGCGTTTTGGATTTAGAAGCAGATATTTCCCTGTGCTTACTGCTGTTTCTTCCATATGCCGGTAATGGGCTGAAAAGGTCTGTTTTGGGATTCTGCAGAGAAAGTGTTTGCAGACTGCTGAATCCACACACGGGTTTAACTCTGGAAGTTGAGTGCACACATTGACTACCGTTCTGTTAGATAGCTGCGTTTTGGATTTAGAAGCAGATATTTCCCTGTGCTTATTGCTGTTTCTTCCATATGCCGGTAATGGGCTGAAAACGCCTGTTTTGGAACTCTGCACAGAAAGTGTTTGCAGACTGCTGAATCCACACACGGGTTTAACTCTGGAAGCTGAGTGCACACATTGACAACCGTTCTGCTAGATAGCTGCGTTTTGGATTTAGAAGCAGATATTTCCCTGGGCTTACTGCTGTTTCTTCCATATGCCGGTAATGGGCTGAAAACCCCTGTTTTGGGACTCTGCAGAGAAAGTGTTTGCAGACTGCTGAATCCACACACGGGTTTAACTCTGGAAGTTGAGAGCACACATTGACAACCGTTCTGTTAGATAGCTGCGTTTTGGATTTAGAAGCAGATAGCTCCCTGGGCTTACTGCTGTTTCTTCCATATGCCGGTAATGGGCTGAAAACGTCTGTTTTGGGACTCTGCAGAGAAAGTGTTTGCAGACTGCTGAATCCACATACGTGTTTAACTCTGGAAGTTGAGTGCACACATTGACAAACGTTCTGTTAGATAGCTGCGTTTTGGATTTAGAAGCAGATAGTTCCCTGTGCTTACTGCTGTTTCTTCCATATGCCGGTAATGGGCTGAAAACGCCTGTTTTGGGACTCTGCAGAGAAAGTGTTTGCAGACTGCTGAATCCACACACGGGTTTAACTCTGGAAGTTGAGTGCACACATTGACAACCGTTCTGTTAGATAGCTGCGTTTTGGATTTAGAAGCAGATATTTCCTTGGGCTTACTGCTGTTTCTTCCATATGCCGGTAATGGGCTGAAAACGCCTGTTTTGGGACTCTGCAGAGAAAGTGTTTGCAGACTGCTGAATCCACACATGGGTTTAACTCTAGAAGTTGAGTGCACACATTGACAACCGTTCTGCTAGATAGCTGCGTTTTGGATTTAGAAGCAGATATTTCCCTGGGCTTACTGCTGTTTCTTCCATATGCCGGTAATGGGCTGAAAACGCCTGTTTTGGGACTCTGCAGAGAAAGTGTTTGCAGACTGCTGAATCCACACACGGGTTTAACTCTGGAACTTGAGTGCACACATTGACAACCGTTCTGTTAGATAGCTGCGTTTTGGATTTAGAAGCAGATATTTCCCTGTGCTGACTGCTGTTTCTTCCATATGCCGGTAATTGGCTGAAAACGCCTGTTTTGGGACTCTGCAGAGAAAGTGTTTGCAGACTGCTGAATCCACACACGGGTTTAACTCTGGAATTTGAGTGCACACATTGACAGCCGTTCTGTTAGATAGCTGCGTTTTGGATTTAGAAGCAGATATTTCCCTGGGCTTACTGCTGTTTCTTCCATATGCCGGTAATGGGCTGAAAACGCCTGTTTTGGGACTCTGCAGAGAAGATGTTTGCAGACTGCTGAATCCACACACCGGTTTAACTCTGGAAGTTGAGTGCACACATTGACAACCGTTCTGTTAGATAGCTGCGTTTTGGATTTAGAAGCAGATATTTCCCTGTGCTTACTGCTGTTTCTTCCATATGCCGGTAATGGGCTGAAAACGCCTGTTTGGGGACTCTGCAGAGAAAGTGTTTGCAGACTGCTGAATCCACACACGGGTTTAACTCTGGAAGTTGAGTGCACACATTGACAACCGTTCTGTTAGATAGCTGCGTTTTGGATTTAGAAGCAGATAGTTCCCTGTGCTTACTGCTGTTTCTCCCATATGCCGGTAATGGGCTGAAAACGCCTGTTTTGGGACTCTGCAGAGAAAGTGTTTGCAGACTGCTGAATCCACACACGGGTTTAACTCTGGAAGTTGAGTGCACACATTGACAACCGTTCTGTTAGATAGCTGAGTTTTGGATTTAGAAGCAGATATTTCCCTGTGCTTACTGCTGTTACTTCCATATGCCGGTAAAGGGCTGAAAACGCCTGTTTGGGGACTCTGCAGAGAAAGTGTTTGCAGACTGCTGAATACACACACGGGTTTAACTCTGGAAGTTGAGTGCACACATTGACAACCGTTCTGTTAGATAGCTGTGTTTTGGATTTAGAAGCAAATATTAACCTGGGCTTACTTCTGTTTCTTCCATATGCCGGTAATGGGCTGAAAACGCCTGGTTTGGGACTCTGCAGAGAAGATGTTTGCAGACTGCTTAATCCACACACGGGTTTAACTCTGGAAGTTGAGTGCACACATTGACAACCGTTCTGTTAGATAGCTGCGTTTTGGATTTAGAAGCAGATATTTCCCTGTGCTTACTGCCGTTTCTTCCATATGCCGGTAATGGACTGAAAACGCCTGTTTTGGGACCCTGCAGAGAAAGTGTTTGCAGACTGCTGAATCCACACACGGGTTTAACTCTGGAAGTTGAGTGCACACATTGACAACCGTTCTGTTAGATAGCTGCGTTTTGGATTTAGAAGCAGATATTTCCCTGGGCTTACTGCTGTTTCTTCCATATGCCGGTAATGGGCTGAAAACGCCTGTTCTGGGACTCTGCAGAGAAAGTGTTTGCAGACTGCTGAATCCACACACGGGTTTAACTCTGGAAGTTGAGTGCACACATTGACAACCGTTCTGCTAGATAGCTGCGTTTTGGATTTAGAAGCAGATATTACCCTTGGCTTACTGCTGTTTCTTCCATATGCCGGTAATGGGCTGATAACGCCTGTTTTGGGACTCTGCAGAGATAGTGTTTGCAGACTGCTGAATCCACACACGGGTTTTACTCTGGAAGTTGAGTGCACACATTGACAACCGTTCTGTTAGATAGCTGCGTTTTGGATTTAGAAGCTGATATTTCCCTGGGCTTACTGCTGTTTCTTCCATATGCCGGTAATGGGCTGAAAACGCCTGTTTTGGTACTCTGCAGAGAAAGTGTTTGCAGACTGCTGAATCCGCACACGGGTTTAACTCTGGAAGTTGAGTGCACACATTGACAACCGTTCTGTTAGATAGCTGCGTTTTGGATTTAGAAGCAGATATTTCCCTGTGCTGACTGCTGTTTCTTCCATATGCCGGTAATGGACTGAAAACGCCTGTTTTGGGACTCTGCAGAGAAAGTGTTTGCAGACCTCTGAATCCACACACGGGTTTAACTCTGGAAGTTGAGTGCACACATTGACTACCGTTCTGTTAGATAGCTGCGTTTTGGATTTAGAAGCAGATATTTCCCTGTGCTTACTGCTGTTTCATCCATATGCCGGTAATGGGCTGAAAAGGCCTGTTTTGGGACTCTGCAGAGAAAGTGTTTGCAGACTGCTGAATCCACACACGGGTTTAACTCTGGAAGTTGAGTGCACACATTGACAACCGTTCTGTTAGATAGCTGCGTTTTGGAATTTGAAGCAGATATTTCCCTGGGCTTACTGCTGTTTCTTCCATATGCCGGTAATGGGCTGAAAACGACTGGTTTGGGACTCTGCAGAGAAGATGTTTGCAGAATGCTGAATCCACACACGGGTTTAACTCTGGAAGTTGAGTGCACACATTGACAACCGTTCTGTTAGATAGCTGCGTTTTGGATTTAGAAGCAGATATTTCCCTGTGCTTACTGCTGTTTCTTCCATATGCCGGTAATGGGCTGAAAACGCCTGTTTTGGGACTCTGCAGAGAAAGTGTTTGCAGACTGCCGAATCCACACACGGGTTTAACTCTGGAAGTTGAGTGCACACATTGACAACCGTTCTGTTAGATAGCTGCGTTTTGGATTTAGAAGCAAATATTAACCTGGGCTTACTTCTGTTTCTTCCATATGCCGATAATGGGCTGAAAACGCCTGGTTTGGGACTCCGCAGAGAAGATGTTTGCAGACTGCTGAATCCACACACGGGTTTAACTCTGGAAGTTGAGTGCACACATTGACAACCGTTCTGTTAGATAGCTGCGTTTTGGATTTAGAAGCAGATATTTCCCTGTGCTTACTGCTGTTTCTTCCATATGCCGGTAATGGGCTGAAAACGCCTGTTTTGGGACTCTGCAGAGAAAGTGTTTGCAGACCTCTGAATCCACACACGGGTTTAACTCTGGAAATTGAGTGCACACATTGACTACCGTTCTGTTAGATAGCTGCGTTTTGGATTTAGAAGCAGATATTTCCCTGTGCTTACTGCCGTTTCTTCCATATGCCGGTAATGGGCTGAAAACGCCTGTTTTGGGACTCTGCAGAGAAAGTGTTTGCAGACTGCTGAATCCACACACGGGTTTAACTCTGGAAGTTGAGTGCACACATTGACAACCGTTCTGTTAGATAGCTGCGTTTTGGATTTAGAAGCAGATATTTCCCTGGGCTTACTGCTGTTTCTTCCATATGCCGGTAATGGGCTGAAAACGCCTGTTCTGGGACTCTGCAGAGAAAGTGTTTGCAGACTGCTGAATCCACACACGGGTTTAACTCTGGAAGTTGAGTGCACACATTGACAACCGTTCTGCTAGATAGCTGCGTTTTGGATTTAGAAGCAGATATTACCCTGGGCTTACTGCTGTTTCTTCCATATGCCGGTAATGGGCTGATAACACCTGTTTTGGGACTCTGCAGAGAAAGTGTTTGCAGACTGCTGAATCCACACACGGGTTTTACTCTGGAAGTTGAGTGCACACATTGACAACCGTTCTGTTAGATAGCTGCGTTTTGGATTTAGAAGCTGATATTTCCCTGGGCTTACTGCTGTTTCTTCCATATGCCGGTAATGGGCTGAAAACGCCTGTTTTGGGACTCTGCAGAGAATGTGTTTGCAGACTGCTGAATCCGCACACGGGTTTAACTCTGGAAGTTGAGTGCACACATTGACAACCGTTCTGTTAGATAGCTGCGTTTTGGATTTAGAAGCAGATATTTCCCTGTGCTGACTGCTGTTTCTTCCATATGCCGGTAATGGACTGAAAACGCCTGCTTTGGGACTCTGCAGAGAAAGTGTTTGCAGACCTCTGAATCCACACACGGGTTTAACTCTGGAAGTTGAGTGCACACATTGACTACCGTTCTGTTAGATAGCTGCGTTTTGGATTTAGAAGCAGATATTTCCCTGTGCTTACTGCTGTTTCATCCATATGCCGGCAATGGGCTGAAAAGGCCTGTTTTGGGACTCTGCAGAGAAAGTGTTTGCAGACTGCTGAATCCACACACGGGTTTAACTCTGGAAGTTGAGTGCACACATTGACAGCCGTTCTGTTAGATAGCTGCGTTTTGGATTTAGAAGCAGATATTTCCCTGGGCTTACTGCTGTTTCTTCCATATGCCGGTAATTGGCTGAAAACGCCTGTTTTGGGACTCTGCAGAGAAAGTGTTTGCAGACTGCTGAATCCACACACGGGTTTAACTCTGGAAGTTGAGTGCACACATTGACAACCGTTCTGAAAGATAGCTGCGTTTTGGATTTAGAAGCAGATATTTCCCTGGGCTTACTGCTGTTTCTTTCATATGCCGGTAATGGGCTGAAAACGCCTGTTTTGGGACTCTGCAGAGAAAGTGTTTGCAGACTGCTGAATCCACACACGGGTTTAACTCTGGAAGTTGAGTGCACACATTGACAACCGTTCTGTTAGATAGCTGCGTTTTGGAATTTGAAGCAGATATTTCCCTGGGCTTACTGCTGTTTCTTCCATATGCCGGTAATGGGCTGAAAACGCCTGGTTTGGGACTCTGCAGAGAAGATGTTTGCAGAATGCTGAATCCACACACGGGTTTAACTCTGGAAGTTGAGTGCACACATTGACAACCGTTCTGTTAGATAGCTGCGTTTTGGATTTAGAAGCAGATATTTCCCTGTGCTTACTGCTGTTTCTTCCATATGCCGGTAATGGGCTGAAAACGCCTGTTTTGGGACTCTGCAGAGAAAGTGTTTGCAGACTGCCGAATCCACACACGGGTTTAACTCTGGAAGTTGAGTGCACACATTGACAACCGTTCTGTTAGATAGCTGCGTTTTGGATTTAGAAGCAGATAGTTCCCTGTGCTTACTGCTGTTTCTCCCATATGCCGGTAATGGGCTGAAAAGGCCTGTTTTGGGACTCTGCAGAGAAAGTGTTTGCAGACAGCTGAATCCACACACGGGTTTAACTCTGGAAGTTGAGTGCACACATTGACAACCGTTTTGCTAGACAGCTGTGTTTTGGATTTAGAAGCAGATATTTCCCTGGGCTTACTGCTGTTTCTTCCTTATGCCGGTAATGGGCTGAAAACGCCTGTTTTGGGACTCTGCAGAGAAAGTGTTTGCAGATTGCTAAATACACACACGGGTTTAACTCTGGAAGTTGAGTGCACACATTGACAACCGTTCTGTTAGATAGCTGCGTTTTGGATTTAGAAGCAGATATTTCCCTGTGCTTACTGCTGTTTCTTCCATATGCCGGTAATGGGCTGAAAACGCCTGTTTGGGGACTCTGCAGAGAAAGTGTTTGCAGACTGCTGAATACACACACGGGTTTAACTCTGGAAGTTGAGTGCACACATTGACAACCGTTCTGTTAGATAGCTGCGTTTTGGATTTAGAAGCAGATATTAACCTGGGCTTACTTCTGTTTCTTCCATATGCCGATAATGGGCTGAAAACGCCTGGTTTGGGACTCCGCAGAGAAGATGTTTGCAGACTGCTGAATCCACACACGGGTTTAACTCTGGAAGTTGAGGGCACACATTGACAACCGTTCTGCTAGATAGCTGCGTTTTGGATTTAGAAGCAGATATTTCCATGGGCTTACTGCTGTTTCTTCCATATGCCGGTAATGGGCTGAAAACGCCTGTTTTGGGACTCTGCAGAGAAAGTGTTTGCAGACTGCTGAATCCACACACGGGTTTAACTCTGGAAGTTGAGTGCACACATTGACAACCGTTCTGTTAGATAGCTGCGTTTTGGATTTAGAAGCAGATATTTCCCTGGGCTTACTGCTGTTTCTTCCATATGCCGGTAAAGGGCTGAAAACGCCTGTTTTGGGACTCTGCAGAGAAAGTGTTTGCAGACTGCTGAATCCACACATGGGTTTAACTCTGGAAGTTGAGGGCACACATTGACAACCGTTCTCTTAGATAGCTGCGTTTTGTATTTAGAAGCAGATGTTTCCCTGTGCTTACTGCTGTTTCTTCCATATGCCGGTAATGGGATGAAAACGCATGTTTTGGGACTCTGCAGAGAAAGTGTTTGCAGACCTCTGAATCCACACACGGGTTTAACTCTGGAAATTGGGTGCACACATTGACTACCGTTCTGTTAGATAGCTGCGTTTTGGATTTAGAAGCAGATATTTCCCTGTGCTTACTGCTGTTTCTTCCATATGCCGGTAATGGGCTGAAAAGGCCTGTTTTGGGACTCTGCAGAGAAAGTGTTTGCAGACTGCTGAATCCACACACGGGTTTAACTCTGGAAGTTGAGTGCACACATTGACAGCCGTTCTGTTAGATAGCTGCGTTTTGGATTTAGAAGCAGATATTTCCCTGTGCTTACTGCTGTTTCTTCCATATGCCGGTAATGGGCTGAAAACGCCTGTTTTGGAACTCTGCACAGAAAGTGTTTGCAGACTGCTGAATCCACACACGGGTTTAACTCTGGAAGTTGAGTGCACACATTGACAACCGTTCTGCTAGATAGCTGCGTTTTGGATTTAGAAGCAGATATTTCCCTGGGCTTACTGCTGTTTCTTCCATATGCCGGTAATGGACTGAAAACGCCTGTTTTGGGACTCTGCAGAGAAAGTGTTTGCAGACTGCTGAATCCACACACGGTTTAACTCTGGAAGTTGAGTGCACACATTGACAACCGTTCTGTTAGATAGCTGCGTTTTGGATTTAGAAGCAGATATTTCCCTGTGCTTACTGCTGTTTCTTCCATATGCCGGTAATGGGCTGAAAACGCCTGTTTTGGGACTCTGCAGAGAAAGTGTTTGCAGACTGCTGAATCCACACACGGGTTTAACTCTGGAAGTTGAGTGCACACATTCACAACCGTTCTGTTAGATAGCTGCGTTTTGGATTTAGAAGCAGATATTTCCTTGGGCTTACTGCTGTTTCTTCCATATGCCGGTAACGGGCTGAAAACGCCTGTTTTGGCACTCTGCAGAGAAAGTGTTTGCAGACTGCTGAATCCACACACGGGTTTAACTCTGGAAGTTGAGTGCACACATTGACAACCGTTCTGCTAGAAAGCTGCGTTTTGGATTTAGAAGCAGATATTTCCCTGGGCTTACTGCTGTTTCTTCCATATGCCGGTAATGGGCTGAAAACGCCTGTTTTGGGACTCTGCAGAGAAAGTGTTTGCAGACTGCTGAATCCACACACGGGTTTAACTCTGGAAGTTGAGTGCACACATTGACAACCGTTCTGTTAGATAGCTGCGTTTTGGATTTAGAAGCAGATATTTCCCTGTGCTTACTGCTGTTTCTTCCATATGCCGGTAATTGGCTGAAAACGCCTGTTTTGGGACTCTGCAGAGAAAGTGTTTGCAGACTGCTGAATCCACACACGGGTTTAACTCTGGAAGTTGAGTGCACACATTGACAGCCGTTCTGTTAGATAGCTGCGTTTTGGATTTAGAAGCAGATATTTCCCTGGGCTTACTGCTGTTTCTTCCATATGCCGGTAATGGGCTGAAAACGACTGTTTTGGGACTCTGCAGAGAAGATGTTTGCAGACTGCTGAATCCACACACCGGTTTAACTCTGGAAGTTGAGTGCACACATTGACAACCGTTCTGTTAGATAGCTGCGTTTTGGATTTAGAAGCAGATATTTCCCTGTGCTTACTGCTGTTTCTTCCATATGCCGGTAATGGGCTGAAAACGCCTGTTTGGGGACTCTGCAGAGAAAGTGTTTGCAGACTGCTGAATCCACACACGGGTTTAACTCTGGAAGTTGAGTGCACACATTGACAACCGTTCTGTTAGATAGCTGCGTTTTGGATTTAGAAGCAGATAGTTCCCTGTGCTTACTGCTGTTTCTCCCATATGCCGGTAATGGGCTGAAAACGCCTGTTTTGGGACTCTGCAGAGAAAGTGTTTGCAGACTGCTGAATCCACACACGGGTTTAACTCTGGAAGTTGAGTGCACACATTGACAACCGTTCTGTTAGATAGCTGAGTTTTGGATTTAGAAGCAGATATTTCCCTGTGCTTACTGCTGTTACTTCCATATGCCGGTAAAGGGCTGAAAACGCCTGTTTGGGGACTCTGCAGAGAAAGTGTTTGCAGACTGCTGAATACACACACGGGTTTAACTCTGGAAGTTGAGTGCACACATTGACAACCGTTCTGTTAGATAGCTGTGTTTTGGATTTAGAAGCAAATATTAACCTGGGCTTACTTCTGTTTCTTCCATATGCCGGTAATGGGCTGAAAACGCCTGGTTTGGGACTCTGCAGAGAAGATGTTTGCAGACTGCTTAATCCACACACGGGTTTAACTCTGGAAGTTGAGTGCACACATTGACAACCGTTCTGTTAGATAGCTGCGTTTTGGATTTAGAAGCAGATATTTCCCTGTGCTTACTGCCGTTTCTTCCATATGCCGGTAATGGGCTGAAAACGCCTGTTTTGGGACTCTGCAGAGAAAGTGTTTGCAGACTGCTGAATCCACACACGGGTTTAACTCTGGAAGTTGAGTGCACACATTGACAACCGTTCTGTTAGATAGCTGCGTTTTGGATTTAGAAGCAGATATTTCCCTGGGCTTACTGCTGTTTCTTCCATATGCCGGTAATGGGCTGAAAACGCCTGTTCTGGGACTCTGCAGAGAAAGTGTTTGCAGACTGCTGAATCCACACACGGGTTTAACTCTGGAAGTTGAGTGCACACATTGACAACCGTTCTGCTAGATAGCTGCGTTTTGGATTTAGAAGCAGATATTACCCTTGGCTTACTGCTGTTTCTTCCATATGCCGGTAATGGGCTGATAACGCCTGTTTTGGGACTCTGCAGAGATAGTGTTTGCAGACTGCTGAATCCACACACGGGTTTTACTCTGGAAGTTGAGTGCACACATTGACAACCGTTCTGTTAGATAGCTGCGTTTTGGATTTAGAAGCTGATATTTCCCTGGGCTTACTGCTGTTTCTTCCATATGCCGGTAATGGGCTGAAAACGCCTGTTTTGGTACTCTGCAGAGAAAGTGTTTGCAGACTGCTGAATCCGCACACGGGTTTAACTCTGGAAGTTGAGTGCACACATTGACAACCGTTCTGTTAAATAGCTGCGTTTTGGATTTAGAAGCAGATATTTCCCTGTGCTGACTGCTGTTTCTTCCATATGCCGGTAATGGACTGAAAACGCCTGTTTTGGGACTCTGCAGAGAAAGTGTTTGCAGACCTCTGAATCCACACACGGGTTTAACTCTGGAAGTTGAGTGCACACATTGACTACCGTTCTGTTAAATAGCTGCGTTTTGGATTTAGAAGCAGATATTTCCCTGTGCTTACTGCTGTTTCATCCATATGCCGGTAATGGGCTGAAAAGGCCTGTTTTGGGACTCTGCAGAGAAAGTGTTTGCAGACTACTGAATCCACACACGGGTTTAACTCTGGAAGTTGAGTGCACACATTGACAACCGTTCTGTTAGATAGCTGCGTTTTGGAATTTGAAGCAGATATTTCCCTGGGCTTACTGCTGTTTCTTCCATATGCCGGTAATGGGCTGAAAACGACTGGTTTGGGACTCTGCAGAGAAGATGTTTGCAGAATGCTGAATCCACACACGGGTTTAACTCTGGAAGTTGAGTGCACACATTGACAACCGTTCTGTTAGATAGCTGCGTTTTGGATTTAGAAGCAGATATTTCCCTGTGCTTACTGCTGTTTCTTCCATATGCCGGTAATGGGCTGAAAACGCCTGTTTTGGGACTCTGCAGAGAAAGTGTTTGCAGACTGCCGAATCCACACACGGGTTTAACTCTGGAAGTTGAGTGCACACATTGACAACCGTTCTGTTAGATAGCTGCGTTTTGGATTTAGAAGCAAATATTAACCTGGGCTTACTTCTGTTTCTTCCATATGCCGATAATGGGCTGAAAACGCCTGGTTTGGGACTCCGCAGAGAAGATGTTTGCAGACTGCTGAATCCACACACGGGTTTAACTCTGGAAGTTGAGTGCACACATTGACAACCGTTCTGTTAGATAGCTGCGTTTTGGATTTAGAAGCAGATATTTCCCTGTGCTTACTGCTGTTTCTTCCATATGCCGGTAATGGGCTGAAAACGCCTGTTTTGGGACTCTGCAGAGAAAGTGTTTGCAGACTGCTGAATCCACACACGGGTTTAACTCTGGAAGTTGAGTGCACACATTGACAACCGTTCTGTTAGATAGCTGCGTTTTGGATTTAGAAGCAGATATTTCCCTGGGCTTACTGCTGTTTCTTCCATATGCCGTTAATGGGCTGAAAACGCCTGTTTTGGGACTCTGCAGAGAAACTGTTTGCAGACTGCTGAATCCACACACGGGTTTAACTCTGGAAGTTGAGTGCACACATTGACAACCGTTCTGCTAGATAGCTGCGTTTTGGATTTAGAAGCAGATATTTCCATGGGCTTACTGCTGTTTCTTCCATATGCCGGTAATGGGCTGAAAACGCCTGTTTTGGGACTCTGCAGAGAAAGTGTTTGCAGACTGCTGAATCCACACATTGGTTTAACTCTGGAAGTTGAGGGCACACATTGACAACCGTTCTCTTAGATAGCTGCGTTTTGTATTTAGAAGCAGATGTTTCCCTGTGCTTACTGCTGTTTCTTCCATATGCCGGTAATGGGCTGAAAACGCATGTTTTGGGACTCTGCAGAGAAAGTGTTTGCAGACCTCTGAATCCACACACGGGTTTAACTCTGGAAATTGAGTGCACACATTGACTACCGTTCTGTTAGATAGCTGCGTTTTGGATTTAGAAGCAGATATTTCCCTGTGCTTACTGCCGTTTCTTCCATATGCCGGTAATGGGCTGAAAACGCCTGTTTTGGGACTCTGCAGAGAAAGTGTTTGCAGACTGCTGAATCCACACACGGGTTTAACTCTGGAAGTTGAGTGCACACATTGACAACCGTTCTGTTAGATAGCTGCGTTTTGGATTTAGAAGCAGATATTTCCCTGGGCTTACTGCTGTTTCTTCCATATGCCGGTAATGGGCTGAAAACGCCTGTTCTGGGACTCTGCAGAGAAAGTGTTTGCAGACTGCTGAATCCACACACGGGTTTAACTCTGGAAGTTGAGTGCACACATTGACAACCGTTCTGCTAGATAGCTGCGTTTTGGATTTAGAAGCAGATATTACCCTGGGCTTACTGCTGTTTCTTCCATATGCCGGTAATGGGCTGATAACACCTGTTTTGAGACTCTGCAGAGAAAGTGTTTGCAGACTGCTGAATCCACACACGGGTTTTACTCTGGAAGTTGAGTGCACACATTGACAACCGTTCTGTTAGATAGCTGCGTTTTGGATTTAGAAGCTGATATTTCCCTGGGCTTACTGCTGTTTCTTCCATATGCCGGTAATGGGCTGAAAACGCCTGTTTTGGGACTCTGCAGAGAATGTGTTTGCAGACTGCTGAATCCGCACACGGGTTTAACTCTGGAAGTTGAGTGCACACATTGACAACCGTTCTGTTAGATAGCTGCGTTTTGGATTTAGAAGCAGATATTTCCCTGTGCTGACTGCTGTTTCTTCCATATGCCGGTAATGGACTGAAAACGCCTGCTTTGGGACTCTGCAGAGAAAGTGTTTGCAGACCTCTGAATCCACACACGGGTTTAACTCTGGAAGTTGAGTGCACACATTGACTACCGTTCTGTTAGATAGCTGCGTTTTGGATTTAGAAGCAGATATTTCCCTGTGCTTACTGCTGTTTCATCCATATGCCGGCAATGGGCTGAAAAGGCCTGTTTTGGGACTCTGCAGAGAAAGTGTTTGCAGACTGCTGAATCCACACACGGGTTTAACTCTGGAAGTTGAGTGCACACATTGACAGCCGTTCTGTTAGATAGCTGCGTTTTGGATTTAGAAGCAGATATTTCCCTGGGCTTACTGCTGTTTCTTCCATATGCCGGTAATGGGCTGAAAACGCCTGTTTTGGGACTCTGCAGAGAAAGTGTTTGCAGACTGCCGAATCCACACACGGGTTTAACTCTGGAAGTTGAGTGCACACATTGACAACCGTTCTGTTAGATAGCTGCGTTTTGGATTTAGAAGCAGATAGTTCCCTGTGCTTACTGCTGTTTCTCCCATATGCCGGTAATGGGCTGAAAACGCCTGTTTTGGGACTCTGCAGAGAAAGTGTTTGCAGACAGCTGAATCCACACACGGGTTTAACTCTGGAAGTTGAGTGCACACATTGACAACCGTTTTGCTAGACAGCTGTGTTTTGGATTTAGAAGCAGATATTTCCCTGGGCTTACTGCTGTTTCTTCCTTATGCCGGTAATGGGCTGAAAACGCCTGTTTTGGGACTCTGCAGAGAAAGTGTTTGCAGATTGCTAAATACACACACGGGTTTAACTCTGGAAGTTGAGTGCACACATTGACAACCGTTCTGTTAGATAGCTGCGTTTTGGATTTAGAAGCAGATATTTCCCTGTGCTTACTGCTGTTTCTTCCATATGCCGGTAATGGGCTGAAAACGCCTGTTTGGGGACTCTGCAGAGAAAGTGTTTGCAGACTGCTGAATACACACACGGGTTTAACACTGGAAGTTGAGTGCACACATTGACAACCGTTCTGTTAGATAGCTGCGTTTTGGATTTAGAAGCAGATATTAACCTGGGCTTACTTCTGTTTCTTCCATATGCCGATAATGGGCTGAAAACGCCTGGTTTGGGACTCCGCAGAGAAGATGTTTGCAGACTGCTGAATCCACACACGGGTTTAACTCTGGAAGTTGAGGGCACACATTGACAACCGTTCTGCTAGATAGCTGCGTTTTGGATTTAGAAGCAGATATTTCCATGGGCTTACTGCTGTTTCTTCCATATGCCGGTAATGGGCTGAAAACGCCTGTTTTGGGACTCTGCAGAGAAAGTGTTTGCAGACTGCTGAATCCACACACGGGTTTAACTCTGGAAGTTGAGTGCACACATTGACAACCGTTCTGTTAGATAGCTGCGTTTTGGATTTAGAAGCAGATATTTCCCTGGGCTTACTGCTGTTTCTTCCATATGCCGGTAAAGGGCTGAAAACGCCTGTTTTGGGACTCTGCAGAGAAAGTGTTTGCAGACTGCTGAATCCACACATGGGTTTAACTCTGGAAGTTGAGGGCACACATTGACAACCGTTCTCTTAGATAGCTGCGTTTTGTATTTAGAAGCAGATGTTTCCCTGTGCTTACTGCTGTTTCTTCCATATGCCGGTAATGGGATGAAAACGCATGTTTTGGGACTCTGCAGAGAAAGTGTTTGCAGACCTCTGAATCCACACACGGGTTTAACTCTGGAAATTGGGTGCACACATTGACTACCGTTCTGTTAGATAGCTGCGTTTTGGATTTAGAAGAAGATATTTCCCTGTGCTTACTGCTGTTTCTTCCATATGCCGGTAATGGGCTGAAAAGGCCTGTTTTGGGACTCTGCAGAGAAAGTGTTTGCAGACTGCTGAATCCACACACGGGTTTAACTCTGGAAGTTGAGTGCACACATTGACAGCCGTTCTGTTAGATAGCTGCGTTTTGGATTTAGAAGCAGATATTTCCCTGTGCTTACTGCTGTTTCTTCCATATGCCGGTAATGGGCTGAAAACGCCTGTTTTGGAACTCTGCACAGAAAGTGTTTGCAGACTGCTGAATCCACACACGGGTTTAACTCTGGAAGTTGAGTGCACACATTGACAACCGTTCTGCTAGATAGCTGCGTTTTGGATTTAGAAGCAGATATTTCCCTGGGCTTACTGCTGTTTCTTCCATATGCCGGTAATGGACTGAAAACGCCTGTTTTGGGACTCTGCAGAGAAAGTGTTTGCAGACTGCTGAATCCACACACGGTTTAACTCTGGAAGTTGAGTGCACACATTGACAACCGTTCTGTTAGATAGCTGCGTTTTGGATTTAGAAGCAGATATTTCCCTGTGCTTACTGCTGTTTCTTCCATATGCCGGTAATGGGCTGAAAACGCCTGTTTTGGGACTCTGCAGAGAAAGTGTTTGCAGACAGCTGAATCCACACACGGGTTTAACTCTGGAAGTTGAGTGCACACATTCACAACCGTTCTGTTAGATAGCTGCGTTTTGGATTTAGAAGCAGATATTTCCTTGGGCTTACTGCTGTTTCTTCCATATGCCGGTAACGGGCTGAAAACGCCTGTTTTGGCACTCTGCAGAGAAAGTGTTTGCAGACTGCTGAATCCACACACGGGTTTAACTCTGGAAGTTGAGTGCACACATTGACAACCGTTCTGCTAGAAAGCTGCGTTTTGGATTTAGAAGCAGATATTTCCCTGGGCTTACTGCTGTTTCTTCTATATGCCGGTAATGGGCTGAAAACGCCTGTTTTGGGACTCTGCAGAGAAAGTGTTTGCAGACTGCTGAATCCACACACGGGTTTAACTCTGGAAGTTGAGTGCACACATTGACAACCGTTCTGTTAGATAGCTGCGTTTTGGATTTAGAAGCAGATATTTCCCTGTGCTTACTGCTGTTTCTTCCATATGCCGGTAATTGGCTGAAAACGCCTGTTTTGGGACTCTGCAGAGAAAGTGTTTGCAGACTGCTGAATCCACACACGGGTTTAACTCTGGAAGTTGAGTGCACACATTGACAGCCGTTCTGTTAGATAGCTGCGTTTTGGATTTAGAAGCAGATATTTCCCTGGGCTTACTGCTGTTTCTTCCATATGCCGGTAATGGGCTGAAAACGCCTGTTTTGGGACTCTGCAGAGAAGATGTTTGCAGACTGCTGAATCCACACACCGGTTTAACTCTGGAAGTTGAGTGCACACATTGACAACCGTTCTGTTAGATAGCTGCGTTTTGGATTTAGAAGCAGATATTTCCCTGTGCTTACTGCTGTTTCTTCCATATGCCGGTAATGGGCTGAAAACGCCTGTTTTGGGACTCTGCAGAGAAAGTGTTTGCAGACTGCTGAATCCACACACGGGTTTAACTCTGGAAGTTGAGTGCACACATTGACAACCGTTCTGTTAGATAGCTGCGTTTTGGATTTAGAAGCAGATATTTCCCTGGGCTTACTGCTGTTTCTTCCATATGCCGGTAAAGGGCTGAAAACGCCTGTTTTGGGACTCTGCAGAGAAAGTGTTTGCAGACTGCTGAATCCACACATGGGTTTAACTCTGGAAGTTGAGGGCACACATTGACAACCGTTCTCTTAGATAGCTGCGTTTTGTATTTAGAAGCAGATGTTTCCCTGTGCTTACTGCTGTTTCTTCCATATGCCGGTAATGGGATGAAAACGCATGTTTTGGGACTCTGCAGAGAAAGTGTTTGCAGACCTCTGAATCCACACACGGGTTTAACTCTGGAAATTGGGTGCACACATTGACTACCGTTCTGTTAGATAGCTGCGTTTTGGATTTAGAAGCAGATATTTCCCTGTGCTTACTGCTGTTTCTTCCATATGCCGGTAATGGGCTGAAAAGGCCTGTTTTGGGACTCTGCAGAGAAAGTGTTTGCAGACTGCTGAATCCACACACGGGTTTAACTCTGGAAGTTGAGTGCACACATTGACAGCCGTTCTGTTAGATAGCTGCGTTTTGGATTTAGAAGCAGATATTTCCCTGTGCTTACTGCTGTTTCTTCCATATGCCGGTAATGGGCTGAAAACGCCTGTTTTGGAACTCTGCACAGAAAGTGTTTGCAGACTGCTGAATCCACACACGGGTTTAACTCTGGAAGTTGAGTGCACACATTGACAACCGTTCTGCTAGATAGCTGCGTTTTGGATTTAGAAGCAGATATTTCCCTGGGCTTACTGCTGTTTCTTCCATATGCCGGTAATGGACTGAAAACGCCTGTTTTGGGACTCTGCAGAGAAAGTGTTTGCAGACTGCTGAATCCACACACGGTTTAACTCTGGAAGTTGAGTGCACACATTGACAACCGTTCTGTTAGATAGCAGCGTTTTGGATTTAGAAGCAGATATTTCCCTGTGCTTACTGCTGTTTCTTCCATATGCCGGTAATGGGCTGAAAACGCCTGTTTTGGGACTCTGCAGAGAAAGTGTTTGCAGACTGCTGAATCCACACACGGGTTTAACTCTGGAAGTTGAGTGCACACATTCACAACCGTTCTGTTAGATAGCTGCGTTTTGGATTTAGAAGCAGATATTTCCTTGGGCTTACTGCTGTTTCTTCCATATGCCGGTAACGGGCTGAAAACGCCTGTTTTGGCACTCTGCAGAGAAAGTGTTTGCAGACTGCTGAATCCACACACGGGTTTAACTCTGGAAGTTGAGTGCACACATTGACAACCGTTCTGCTAGAAAGCTGCGTTTTGGATTTAGAAGCAGATATTTCCCTGGGCTTACTGCTGTTTCTTCCATATGCCGGTAATGGGCTGAAAACGCCTGTTTTGGGACTCTGCAGAGAAAGTGTTTGCAGACTGCTGAATCCACACACGGGTTTAACTCTGGAAGTTGAGTGCACACATTGACAACCGTTCTGTTAGATAGCTGCGTTTTGGATTTAGAAGCAGATATTTCCCTGTGCTTACTGCTGTTTCTTCCATATGCCGGTAATTGGCTGAAAACGCCTGTTTTGGGACTCTGCAGAGAAAGTGTTTGCAGACTGCTGAATCCACACACGGGTTTAACTCTGGAAGTTGAGTGCACACATTGACAGCCGTTCTGTTAGATAGCTGCGTTTTGGATTTAGAAGCAGATATTTCCCTGGGCTTACTGCTGTTTCTTCCATATGCCGGTAATGGGCTGAAAACGCCTGTTTTGGGACTCTGCAGAGAAGATGTTTGCAGACTGCTGAATCCACACACCGGTTTAACTCTGGAAGTTGAGTGCACACATTGACAACCGTTCTGTTAGATAGCTGCGTTTTGGATTTAGAAGCAGATATTTCCCTGTGCTTACTGCTGTTTCTTCCATATGCCGGTAATGGGCTGAAAACGCCTGTTTTGGGACTCTGCAGAGAAAGTGTTTGCAGACTGCTGAATCCACACACGGGTTTAACTCTGGAAGTTGAGTGCACACATTGACAACCGTTCTGTTAGATAGCTGCGTTTTGGATTTAGAAGCAGATATTTCCCTGGGCTTACTGCTGTTTCTTCCATATGCCGGTAATGGGCTGAAAACGCCTGTTTTGGGACTCTGCAGAGAAAGTGTTTGCAGACTGCTGAATCCACACACGGGTTTAACTCTGGAAGTTGAGGGCACACATTGACAACCGTTCTCTTAGATAGTTGCGTTTTGTATTTAGAAGCAGATATTTCCCTGTGCTTACTGCTGTTTCTTCCATATGCCGGTAATGGGCTGAAAACGCCTGTTTTGGGACTCTGCAGAGAAAGTGTTTGCAGACCTCTGAATCCACACACGGGTTTAACTCTGGAAGTTGAGTGCACACATTGACTACCGTTCTGTTAGATGGCTGCGTTTTGGATTTAGAAGCAGATATTTCCCTGTGCTTACTGCTGTTTCTTCCATATGCCGGTAATGGGCTGAAAAGGCCTGTTTTGGGACTCTGCAGAGAAAGTGTTTGCAGACTGCTGAATCCACACACGGGTTTAACTCTGGAAGTTGAGTGCACATATTGACAGCCGTTCTGTTAAATAGCTGCGTTTTGGATTTAGAAGCAGATATTTCCCTGTGCTTACTGCTGTTTCTTCCATATGCCGGTAATGGGCTGAAAACGCCTGTTTTGGAACTCTGCACAGAAAGTGTTTGCAGACTGCTGAATCCACACACGGGTTTAACTCTGGAAGTTGAGTGCACACATTGACAACCGTTCTGCTAGATAGCTGCGTTTTGGATTTAGAAGCAGATATTTCCCTGGGCTTAATGCTGTTTCTTCCATATGCCGGTAATGGACTGAAAACGCCTGTTTTGGGACTCTGCAGAGAAAGTGTTTGCAGACTGCTGAATCCACACACGGGTTTAACTCTGGAAGTTGAGTGCACACATTGACAACCGTTCTGTTAGATAGCTGCGTTTTGAATTTAGAAGCAGATATTTCCCTGTGCTGACTGCTGTTTCTTCCATATGCCGGTAATGGGCTGAAAACGCCTGTTTTGGGACTCTGCAGAGAAAGTGTTTGCAGACTGCTGAATCCACACACGGGTTTAACTCTGGAAGTTGAGTGTACACATTGACTACCGTTCTGTTAGATAGCTGCGTTTTGGATTTAGAAGCAGATAGTTCCCTGTGCTTACTGCTGTTTCTTCCATATGCCGGTAATGGGCTGAAAACGCCTGTTTTGGGACTCTGCACAGAAGATGTCTGCAGACTGCTGAATCCACACACGGGTTTAACTCTGGAAGTTGAGCGCACACATTGACAACCGTTCTGTTAGATAGCTGCGTTTTGGATTTAGAAGCAGATATTTCCCTGTGCTTACTGCTGTTTCTTCCATATGCCGGTAATGGGCTGAAAACGCCTGTTTTGGGACTCTGCAGAGAAAGTGTTTGCAGACTGCTGAATCCACACACGGGTTTAACTCTGGAAGTTGAGTGCACACATTGACAGCCGTTCTGTTAGATAGCTGCGTTTTGGATTTAGAAGCAGATGTTTCCCTGGGCTTACTGCTGTTTCTTCCATATGCCGGTAATGGGCTGAAAACGCCTGGTTTGGGACTCTGCAGAGAAGATGTTTGCAGACTGCTGAATCCACACACCGGTTTAACTCTGGAAGTTGAGTGCACACATTGACAACCGTTCTGTTAGATAGCTGCGTTTTGGGTTTAGAAGCAGATATTTCCCTGTGCTTACTGCTGTTTCTTCCATATGCCGGTAATGGGCTGAAAACGCCTATATTGGGACTCTGCAGAGAATGTGTTTGCAGACTGCCGAATCCACACACGGGTTTAACTCTGGAAGTTGAGTGCACACATTGACAACCGTTCTGTTAGATAGCTGCGTTTTGGATTTAGAAGCAGATAGTTCCCTGAGCTTACTGCTGTTTCTCCCATATGCCGGTAATGGGATGAAAACGCCTGTTTTGGGACTCTGCAGAGAAAGTGTTTGCAGACTGCTGAATCCACACACGGGTTTAACTCTGGAAGTTGAGTGCACACATTGACAACCGTTCTGTTAGATAGCTGCGTTTTGGATTTAGAAACAGATATTTCCCTGGGCTTACTGCTGTTTCTTCCTTATGCCGATAATGGGCTGAAAACGCCTGTTTTCGGACTCTGCAGAGAAAGTGTTTGCAGACTGCTGAATCCACACACGGATTTAACTCTGGAAGTTGAGTGCACACATTGACAACCGTTTTGCTAGACAGCTGTGTTTTGGATTTAGAAGCAGATATTTCCCTGGGCTTACTGCTGTTTCTTCCATATGCCGTTAATGGGCTGAAAACGTCTGTTTTGGGACTCTGCAGAGAAAGTGTTTGCAGACTGCTGAATCCACACACGGGTTTAACTCTGGAAGTTGAGTGCACACATTGACAACCGTTCTGTTAGATAGCTGCGTTTTGGATTTAGAAGCAGATATTTCCCTGTGCTTACTGCTGTTTCTTCCATATGCCGGTAATGGGCTGAAAACGCCTGTTTTGGGACTCTGCAGAGAAAGTGTTTGCAGACTGCTGAATACACACACGGGTTTAACTCTGGAAGTTGAGTGCACACATTGACAACCGTTCTGTTAGATAGCTGCGTTTTGGATTTAGAAGCAAATATTAACCTGGGCTTACTTCTGTTTCTTCCATATGCCGGTAATGGGCTGAAATCGCCTGGTTTGGGACTCTGCAGAGAAGATGTTTGCAGACTGCTTAATCCACACACGGGTTTAACTCTGGAAGTTGAGTGCACACATTGACAACCGTTCTGTTAGATAGCTGCGTTTTGGATTTAGAAGCAGATATTTCCCTGTGCTTACTGCCGTTTCTTCCATATGCCGGTAATGGGCTGAAAACGCCTGTTTTGGGACTGTGCAGAGAAAGTGTTTGCAGACTGCTGAATCCACACACGGGTTTAACTCTGGAAGTTGAGTGCACACATTGACAACCGTTCTGTTAGATAGCTGCGTTTTGGATTTAGAAGCAGATATTTCCCTGGGCTTACTGCTGTTTCTTCCATATGCCGATAATGGGCTGAAAACGCCTGTTTTGAGACTCTGCAGAGAAAGTGTTTGCAGACTGCTGAATCCACACACGGGTTTAACTCTGGAAGTTGAGTGCACACATTGACAACCGTTCTGCTAGACAGCTGTGTTTTGGATTTAGAAGCAGATATTTCACTGGGCTTACTGCTGTTTCTTCCATATGCCGTTAATGGGCTGAAAACGCCTGTTTTGGGACTCTGCAGAGAAAGTGTTTGCAGACTGCTGAATCCACACACGGGTTTAACTCTGGAAGTTGAGTGCACACATTGACAACCGTTCTGTTAGATAGCTGCGTTTTGGATTTAGAAGCAAATATTAACCTGGGCTTACTTCTGTTTCTTCCATATGCCGGTAATGGGCTGATAACGCCTGTTTTGGGACTCTGCAGAGAAAGTGTTTGCAGACTGCTGAATCCACACACGGGTTTAACTCTGGAAGTTGAGTGCACACATTGACAACCGTTCTGTTAGATAGCTGCGTTTTGGATTTAGAAGCAGATATTTCCCTGTGCTTACTGCCGTTTCTTCCATATGCCGGTAATCGGCTGATAACGCCTGTTTTGGGACTCTGCAGAGAAAGTGTTTGCAGACTGCTGAATCCACACACGGGTTTAACTCTGGAAGTTGAGTGCACACATTGACAACCGTTCTGTTAGATAGCTGCGTTTTGGATTTAGAAGCAGATATTTCCCTGGGCTTACTGCTGTTTCTTCCATATGCCGGTCATGAGCTGAAAACGCCTGGTTTGGGACTCTGCAGAGAAGATGATTGCAGACTGCTGAATCCACACACGGGTTTAACTCTGGAAGTTGAGTGCACACATTGACAAACGTTCTGTTAGATAGCTGCGTTTTGGATTTAGAAGCAGATATTTCCCTGTGCTTACTGCTGTTTCCTCCATATGCCGGTAATGGGCTGAAAACGCCTGTTTTGGGACTCTGCAGAGAAAGTGTTTGCAGACTGCCGAATCCACACACGGGTTTAACTCTGGAAGTTGAGTGCACACATTGACAACCGTTCTGTTAGATAGCTGCGTTTTGGATTTAGAAGCAGATAGTTCCCTGTGCTTACTGCTGTTTCTCCAAATGCCGGTAATGGGCTGAAAACGCCTGTTTTGGGACTCTGCAGAGAAAGTGTTTGCAGACTGCTGAATCCACACACGGGTTTAACTCTGGAAGTTGAGTGCACACATTGACAGCCGTTCTGTTAGATAGCTGCGTTTTGGATTTAGAAGCAGATATTTCCCTGGGCTTACTGCTGTTTCTTCCATATGCCGGTAATGGGCTGAAAACGCCTGTTTTGGGACTCTGCAGAGAAGATGTTTGCAGACTGCTGAATCCACACACCGGTTTAACTCTGGAAGTTGAGTGCACACATTGACAACCGTTCTGTTAGATAGCTGCGTTTTGGATTTAGAAGCAGATATTTCCCTGTGCTTACTGCTGTTTCTTCCATATGCCGGTAATGGGCTGAAAACGCCTGTTTTGGGACTCTGCAGAGAAAGTGTTTGCAGACTGCTGAATCCACACACGGGTTTAACTCTGGAAGTTGAGTGCACACATTGACAACCGTTCTGTTAGATAGCTGCGTTTTGGATTTAGAAGCAGATAGTTCCCTGTGCTTACTGCTGTTTCTCCCATATGCCGGTAATGGGCTGAAAACGCCTGTTTTGGGACTCTGCAGAGAAAGTGTTTGCAGACTGCTGAATCCACACACGGGTTTAACTCTGGAAGTTGAGTGCACACATTGACAACCGTTCTGTTAGATAGCTGCGTTTTGGATTTAGAAGCAGATATTTCCCTGGGCTTACTGCTGTTTCTTCCATATGCCGATAATGGTCTGAAAACGCCTGTTTTGGGACTCTGCAGAGAAAGTGTTTGCAGACTGCTGAATCCACACACGGGTTTAACTCTGGAAGTTGAGTGCACACATTGACAACCGTTCTGCTAGACAGCTGTGTTTTGGATTTAGAAGCAGATATTTCCCTGGGCTTACTGCTGTTTCTTCCATATGCCGGTAATGGGCTGAAAACGCCTGTTTTGGGACTCTGCAGAGAAAGTGTTTGCAGACTGCTGAATCCACACACGGGTTTAACTCTGGAAGTTGAGTGCACACATTGACAACCGTTCTGTTAGATAGCTGCGTTTTGGATTTAGAAGCAGATATTTCCCTGGGCTTACTGCTGTTTCTTCCATATGCCGGTAATGGGCTGAAAACGCCTGTTTTGGGACTCTGCAGAGAAAGTGTTTGCAGACTGCTGAATCCACACACGGGTTTAACTCTGGAAGTTGAGGGCACACATTGACAACCGTTCTCTTAGATAGTTGCGTTTTGTATTTAGAAGCAGATATTTCCCTGTGCTTACTGCTGTTTCTTCCATATGCCGGTAATGGGCTGAAAACGCCTGTTTTGGGACTCTGCAGAGAAAGTGTTTGCAGACCTCTGAATCCACACACGGGTTTAACTCTGGAAGTTGAGTGCACACATTGACTACCGTTCTGTTAGATAGCTGCGTTTTGGATTTAGAAGCAGATATTTCCCTGTGCTTACTGCTGTTTCTTCCATATGCCGGTAATGGGCTGAAAAGGCCTGTTTTGGGACTCTGCAGAGAAAGTGTTTGCAGACTGCTGAATCCACACACGGGTTTAACTCTGGAAGTTGAGTGCACATATTGACAGCCGTTCTGTTAAATAGCTGCGTTTTGGATTTAGAAGCAGATATTTCCCTGTGCTTACTGCTGTTTCTTCCATATGCCGGTAATGGGCTGAAAACGCCTGTTTTGGAACTCTGCACAGAAAGTGTTTGCAGACTGCTGAATCCACACACGGGTTTAACTCTGGAAGTTGAGTGCACACATTGACAACCGTTCTGCTAGATAGCTGCGTTTTGGATTTAGAAGCAGATATTTCCCTGGGCTTAATGCTGTTTCTTCCATATGCCGGTAATGGACTGAAAACGCCTGTTTTGGGACTCTGCAGAGAAAGTGTTTGCAGACTGCTGAATCCACACACGGGTTTAACTCTGGAAGTTGAGTGCACACATTGACAACCGTTCTGTTAGATAGCTGCGTTTTGAATTTAGAAGCAGATATTTCCCTGTGCTGACTGCTGTTTCTTCCATATGCCGGTAATGGGCTGAAAACGCCTGTTTTGGGACTCTGCAGAGAAAGTGTTTGCAGACTGCTGAATCCACACACGGGTTTAACTCTGGAAGTTGAGTTCACACATTGACAACCGTTCTGTTAGATAGCTGCGTTTTGGATTTAGAAGCAGATATTTCCCTGTGCTTACTGCTGTTTCTTCCATATGCCGGTAATGGGCTGAAAACGACTGTTTTGGGACTCTGCAGAGAAAGGGTTTGCAGACTGCTGAATCCACACACGGGTTTAACTCTGGAAGTTGAGTGCACACATTGACAACCGTTCTGTTAGATAGCTGCGTTTTGGATTTAGAAGCAGATATTTCCCTGTGCTGACTGCTGTTTCTTCCATATGCCGGTAATGGACTGAAAACGCCTGTTTTGGGACTCTGCAGAGAAAGTGTTTGCAGACTGCTGAATCCACACACGGGTTTAACTCTGGAAGTTGAGAGCACACATTGACAACCGTTCTGTTAGTTAGCTGCGTTTTGGATTTAGAAGCAGATATTTCCCTGTGCTTACTGCTGTTTCTTCCATATGCCGGTAATGGGCTGAAAACGCCTGTTTTGGGACTCTGCAGAGAAAGTGTTTGCAGACTGCTGAATCCACACACGGGTTTAACTCTGGAAGTTGAGTGCACACATTGACATCCGTTCTGTTAGATAGCTGTGTTTTGGATTTAGAAGCAGATATTTCCCTGGGCTTACTGCTGTTTCTTCCATATGCCGGTAATGGGCTGAAAACGCCTGGTTTGGGACTCTGCAGAGAAGATGTTTGCAGACTGCTGAATCCACACACCGGATTAACTCTGGAAGTTGAGTGCACACATTGACAACCGTTCTGTTAGATAGCTGCGTTTTGGATTTAGAAGCAGATATTTCCCTGTGCTTACTGCTGTTTCTTCCATATGCCGGTAATGGGCTGAAAACGCCTATATTGGGACTCTGCAGAGAATGTGTTTGCAGACTGCCGAATCCACACACGGGTTTAACTCTGGAAGTTGAGTGCACACATTTACAACCGTTCTGTTAGATAGCTGTGTTTTGGATTTAGAAGCAAATATTAACCTGGGCTTACTTCTGTTTCTTCCATATGCCGGTAATGGGCTGAAATCGCCTGGTTTGGGAATCTGCAGAGAAGATGTTTGCAGACTGCTTAATCCACACACAGGTTTAACTCTGGAAGTTGAGTGCACACATTGACAACCGTTCTGTTAGATAGCTGCGTTTTGGATTTAGAAGCAGATATTTCCCTGTGCTTTCTGCTGTTTCTTCCATATGCCGGTAATGGGCTGAAAACGCCTGTTTTGGGACTCTGCACAGAAGATGTCTGCAGACTGCTGAATCCACACACGGGTTTAACTCTGGAAGTTGAGCGCACACATTGACAACCGTTCTGTTAGATAGCTGCGTTTTGGATTTAGAAGCAGATATTTCCCTGTGCTTACTGCTGTTTCTTCCATATGCCGGTAATGGGCTGAAAACGCCTGTTTTGGGACTCTGCAGAGAAAGTGTTTGCAGACTGCTGAATCCACACACGGGTTTAACTCTGGAAGTTGAGTGCACACATTGACAGCCGTTCTGTTAGATAGCTGCGTTTTGGATTTAGAAGCAGATATTTCCCTGGGCTTACTGCTGTTTCTTCCATATGCCGGTAATGGGCTGAAAACGCCTGGTTTGGGACTCTGCAGAGAAGATGTTTGCAGACTGCTGAATCCACACACCGGTTTAACTCTGGAAGTTGAGTGCACACATTGACAACCGTTCTGTTAGATAGCTGCGTTTTGGATTTAGAAGCAGATATTTCCCTGTGCTTACTGCTGTTTCTTCCATATGCCGGTAATGGGCTGAAAACGCCTATATTGGGACTCTGCAGAGAATGTGTTTGCAGACTGCCGAATCCACACACATGTTTAACTCTGGAAGTTGAGTGCACACATTGACAACCGTTCTGTTAGATAGCTGCGTTTTGGATTTAGAAGCAGATAGTTCCCTGAGCTTACTGCTGTTTCTCCCATATGCCGGTAATGGGATGAAAACGCCTGTTTTGGGACTCTGCAGAGAAAGTGTTTGCAGACTGCTGAATCCACACACGGGTTTAACTCTGGAAGTTGAGTGCACACATTGACAACCGTTCTGTTAGATAGCTGCGTTTTGGATTTAGAAACAGATATTTCCCTGGGCTTACTGCTGTTTCTTCCTTATGCCGATAATGGGCTGAAAACGCCTGTTTTGGGACTCTGCAGAGAAAGTGTTTGCAGACTGCTGAATCCACACACGGGTTTAACTCTGGAAGTTGAGTGCACACATTGACAACCGTTTTGCTAGACAGCTGTGTTTTGGATTTAGAAGCAGATATTTCCCTGGGCTTACTGCTGTTTCTTCCATATGCCGTTAATGGGCTGAAAACGTCTGTTTTGGGACTCTGCAGAGAAAGTGTTTGCAGACTGCTGAATCCACACACGGGTTTAACTCTGGAAGTTGAGTGCACACATTGACAACCGTTCTGTTAGATAGCTGCGTTTTGGATTTAGAAGCAGATATTTCCCTGTGCTTACTGCTGTTTCTTCCATATGCCGGTAATGGGCTGAAAACGCCTGTTTTGGGACTCTGCAGAGAAAGTGTTTGCAGACTGCTGAATACACACACGGGTTTAACTCTGGAAGTTGAGTGCACACATTGACAACCGTTCTGTTAGATAGCTGCGTTTTGGATTTAGAAGCAAATATTAACCTGGGCTTACTTCTGTTTCTTCCATATGCCGGTAATGGGCTGAAATCGCCTGGTTTGGGACTCTGCAGAGAAGATGTTTGCAGACTGCTTAATCCACACACGGGTTTAACTCTGGAAGTTGAGTGCACACATTGACAACCGTTCTGTTAGATAGCTGCGTTTTGGATTTAGAAGCAGATATTTCCCTGTGCTTACTGCCGTTTCTTCCATATGCCGGTAATGGGCTGAAAACGCCTGTTTTGGGACTGTGCAGAGAAAGTGTTTGCAGACTGCTGAATCCACACACGGGTTTAACTCTGGAAGTTGAGTGCACACATTGACAACCGTTCTGTTAGATAGCTGCGTTTTGGATTTAGAAGCAGATATTTCCCTGGGCTTACTGCTGTTTCTTCCATATGCCGATAATGGGCTGAAAACGCCTGTTTTGAGACTCTGCAGAGAAAGTGTTTGCAGACTGCTGAATCCACACACGGGTTTAACTCTGGAAGTTGAGTGCACACATTGACAACCGTTCTGCTAGACAGCTGTGTTTTGGATTTAGAAGCAGATATTTCACTGGGCTTACTGCTGTTTCTTCCATATGCCGTTAATGGGCTGAAAACGCCTGTTTTGGGACTCTGCAGAGAAAGTGTTTGCAGACTGCTGAATCCACACACGGGTTTAACTCTGGAAGTTGAGTGCACACATTGACAACCGTTCTGTTAGATAGCTGCGTTTTGGATTTAGAAGCAAATATTAACCTGGGCTTACTTCTGTTTCTTCCATATGCCGGTAATGGGCTGATAACGCCTGTTTTGGGACTCTGCAGAGAAAGTGTTTGCAGACTGCTGAATCCACACACGGGTTTAACTCTGGAAGTTGAGTGCACACATTGACAACCGTTCTGTTAGATAGCTGCGTTTTGGATTTAGAAGCAGATATTTCCCTGTGCTTACTGCCGTTTCTTCCATATGCCGGTAATCGGCTGATAACGCCTGTTTTGGGACTCTGCAGAGAAAGTGTTTGCAGACTGCTGAATCCACACACGGGTTTAACTCTGGAAGTTGAGTGCACACATTGACAACCGTTCTGTTAGATAGCTGCGTTTTGGATTTAGAAGCAGATATTTCCCTGGGCTTACTGCTGTTTCTTCCATATGCCGGTAATGAGCTGAAAACGCCTGGTTTGGGACTCTGCAGAGAAGATGATTGCAGACTGCTGAATCCACACACGGGTTTAACTCTGGAAGTTGAGTGCACACATTGACAAACGTTCTGTTAGATAGCTGCGTTTTGGATTTAGAAGCAGATATTTCCCTGTGCTTAGTGCTGTTTCTTCCATATGCCGGTAATGGGCTGAAAACGCCTGTTTTGGGACTCTGCAGAGAAAGTGTTTGCAGACTGCCGAATCCACACACGGGTTTAACTCTGGAAGTTGAGTGCACACATTGACAACCGTTCTGTTAGATAGCTGCGTTTTGGATTTAGAAGCAGATAGTTCCCTGTGCTTACTGCTGTTTCTCCCAAATGCCGGTAATGGGCTGAAAACGCCTGTTTTGGGACTCTGCAGAGAAAGTGTTTGCAGACTGCTGAATCCACACACGGGTTTAACTCTGGAAGTTGAGTGCACACATTGACAACCGTTCTGTTAGATAGCTGCGTTTTGGATTTAGAAGCAGATATTTCCCTGGACTTACTGCTGTTTCTTCCATATGCTGATAATGGGCTGAAAACGCCTGTTTTGGGACTCTGCAGAGAAAGTGTTTGCAGACTGCTGAATCCACACACGGGTTTAACTCTGGAAGTTGAGTGCACACATTGACAACCGTTCTGCTAGACAGCTGTGTTTTGGATTTAGAAGCAGATATTTCCCTGGGCTTACTGCTGTTTCTTCCATATGCCGGTAATGGGATGAAAACGCCTGTTTTGGGACTCTGAAGACAAAGTGTTTACAGACTGCTGAATCCACACACGGGTTTAACTCTCGAAGTTGAGTGCACACATTGACAACCGTTCTGTTAGATAGCTGCGTTTTGGATTTAGAAGCAGATATTTCCCTGTGCTTACTGCTGTTTCTTCCATATGCCGGTAATGGGCTGAAAACGCCTGTTTTAGAACTCTGCACAGAAAGTGTTTGCAGACTGCTGAATCCACACACGGGTTTAACTCTGGAAGCTGAGTGCACACATTGACAACCGTTCTGCTAGATAGCTGCGTTTTGGATTTAGAAGCAGATATTTCCCTGGGCTTACTGCTGTTTCTTCCATATGCCGGTAATGGACTGAAAACGCCTGTTTTGGGACTCTGCAGAGAAAGTGTTTGCAGACTGCTGAATCCACACACGGGTTTAACTCTGGAAGTTGAGTGCACACATTGACAACCGTTCTGTTAGATAGCTGCGTTTTGGATTTCGAAGCAGATATTTCCCTGTGCTTACTGCTGTTTCTTCCATATGCCGGTAATGGGATGAAAACGCCTGTTTTGGGACTCTGCAGAGAAAGTGTTTGCAGACTGCTGAATCCACACACGGGTTTAACTCTGGAAGTTGAGTGCACACATTGACAACCGTTCTGTTAGATAGCTGCGTTTTGGATTTAGAAGCAGATATTTCCCTGTGCTTACTGCTGTTTCTTCCATATGCCGGTAATGGGCTGAAAACGCCTGTTTTGGGACTCTGCAGAGAAAGTGTTTGCAGACTGCTGAATCCACACACGGGTATAACTCTGGAAGTTGAGTGCACACATTGACAACCGTTCTGTTAGATAGCTGCGTTTTGGATTTAGAAGCAGATATTTCCCTGTGCTGACTGCTGTTTCTTCCATATGCCGGTAATGGGCTGAAAACGCCTGTTTTGGGACTCTGCAGAGAAAGTGTTTGCAGACTGCTGAATCCACACACGGGTTTAACTCTGGAAGTTGAGAGCACACATTGACAACCGTTCTGTTAGATAGCTGCGTTTTGGATTTAGAAGCAGATATTTCCCTGTGCTTACTGCTGTTTCTTCCATATGCCGGTAATGGGCTGAAAATGCCTGTTTTGGGACTCTACAGAGAAAGTGTGTGCAGACTGCTGAATCGACACACGGGTTTAACTCTGGAAGTTGAGTGCACACATTGACAACCGTTCTGTTAGATAGCTGCGTTTTGGATTTAGAAGCAGATAGTTCCCTGGGCTTACTGCTGTTTCTTCCATATGCCGGTAATGGGTTGAAAACGCCTGTTTTGGGACTCTGCAGAGAAAGTGTTTGCAGATTTCTGAATCCACACACGGGTTTATCTCTGGAAGTTGAGTGCACACATTGACTACCGTTCTGTTAGATAGCTGCGTTTTGGATTTAGAAGCAGATAGTTCCCTGTGCTTACTGCTGTTTCTTCCATATGCTGGTAATGGGCTGAAAACGCCTGTTTTGGGACTCCGCAGAGAAAGTGTTTGCAGACTGCTAAATCCACACAGGGGTTTAACTCTGGAAGTTGAGTGCACACATTGACAACCGTTCTGTTAGATAGCTGCGTTTTGGATTAAGAAGCAGATATTTCCCTGGGCTTACTGCTGTTTCTTCCATATGCCGGTAATGGGCTGAAAACGCCTGTTTTGGGACTCTGCAGAGAAAGTGTTTGCAGACTGCTGAATCCACACACGGGTTTAACTCTGGAAGTTGAGTGCACACATTGACAACCATTCTGCTAGATAGCTGCGTTTTGGATTTAGAAGCAGATATTTCCCTGGGCTTACTGCTGTTTCTTCCATATGCCGGTAATGGACTGAAAACGCCTGTTTTGGGACTCTGCAGAGAAAGTATTTGCAGACTGCTGAATCCACACACGGTTTTAACTCTGGAAGTTGAGTGCACACATTGACAACCGTTCTGTTAGATAGCTGCGTTTTGGATTTAGAAGCAGATATTTCCCTGTGCTTACTGCTGTTTCTTCCATATGCCGGTAATGGGCTGAAAACGCCTGTTTTGGGACTCTGCAGTGAAAGTGTTTGCAGACTGCTGAATCCACACACGGGTTTAACTCTGGAAGTTGAGTGCACACATTGACAACCGTTCTGTTAGATAGCTGCGTTTTGGATTTATAAGCAGATATTTCCCTGGGCTTACTGCTGTTTCTTCCATATGCCGGTAATGGGCTGAAAACGCCTGTTTTGGGACTCTGCAGAGAAAGTGTTTGCAGACTGCTGAATCCACACACGGGTTTAACTCTGGAAGTTGAGTGCACACATTGACAACCGTTCTGCTAGATAGCTGCGTTTTGGATTTAGAAGCAGATATTTCCGTGGGCTTACTGCTGTTTCTTCCATATGCCGGTAATGGGCTGAAAACGCCTGTTTTGGGACTCTGCAGAGAAAGTGTTTGCAGACTGCTGAATCCACACACGGTTTTAACTCTGGAAGTTGAGTGCACACATTGACAACCGTTCTGTTAGATAGCTGCGTTTTGGATTTAGAAGCAGATATTTCCCTGTGCTTACTGCTGTTTCTTCCATATGCCGGTAATGGGCTGAAAACGCCTGTTTTGGGACTCTGCAGAGAAAGTGTTTGCAGACTGCTGAATCCACACACGGGTTTAACTCTGGAAGTTGAGTGCACACATTGACAGCCGTTCTGTTAGATAGCTGCGTTTTGGATTTAGAAGCAGATATTTCCCTGGGCTTACTGCTGTTTCTTCCATATGCCGGTAATGGGCTGAAAAGGCCTGTTTTGGGACTCTGCAGAGAAAGTGTTTGCAGACTGCTGAATCCACACACGGGTTTAACTCTGGAAGTTCAGTGCACAAATTGACAGCCGTTCTGTTAGATAGCTGCGTTTTGGATTTAGAAGCAGATATTTCCCTGTGCTTACTGCTGTTTCTTCCATATGCCGGTAATGGGCTGAAAACGCCTGTTTTGGGACTCTGCAGAGAAAGTGTTTGCAGACTGCTGAATCCACACACGGGTTTAACTCTGGAAGTTGAGTGCACACATTGACAACCGTTCTGTTAGATAGCTGCGTTTTGGATTTAGAAGCAGATATTTCCCTGGGCTTACTGCTGTTTCTTCCATATGCCGGTAATGGACTGAAAACGCCTGTTTTGGGACTCTGCAGAGAAAGTGTTTGCAGACTGCTGAATCCACACACGGGTTTAACTCTGGAAGTTGAGTGCACACATTGACAACCGTTCTGTTAGATAGCTGCGTTTTGGATTTAGAAGCAGATATTTCCCTGGGCTTACTGCTGTTTCTTCCATATGCCGGTAATGGGCTGAAAACGCCTGTTTTGGGACTCTGCAGAGAAAGTGTTTGCAGACTGCTGAATCCACACACGGGTTTAACTCTGGAAGTTGAGTGCACACATTGACAACCGTTCTGCTAGATAGCTGCGTTTTGGATTTAGAAGCAGATAGTTCCCTGTGCTTACTGCTGTTTCTTCCATATGCCTGTAATGGGCTGAAAACGCCTGTTTTGGGACTCTGCAGAGAAAGTGTTTGCAGACTGCTAAATCCACACACGGGTTTAACTCTGGAAGTTGAGTGCACACATTGACAACCGTTCTGTTAGATAGCTGCGTTTTGGATTTAGAAGCAGATATTTCCCTGTGCTTACTGCTGTTTCTTCCATATGCCGGTAATGGGCTGAAAACGCCTGTTTTGGGACTCTGCAGAGAAAGTGTTTGCAGACTGCTGAATCCACACACGGGTTTAACTCTGGAAGTTGAGTGCACACATTGACACCCGTTCTGCTAGATAGCTGCGTTTTGGATTTAGAAGCAGATATTTCCCTGGGCTTACTGCTGTTTCTTCCATATGCCGGTAATGGGCTGAAAACGCCTGTTTTGGGACTCTGCAGAGAAAGTGTTTGCAGACTGCTGAATCCACACACGGTTTTAACTCTGGAAGTTCAGTGCACACATTGACAGCCGTTCTGTTAGATAGCTGCGTTTTTGATTTAGAAGCAGATATTTCGCTGTGCTTACTGCTGTTTCTTCCATATGCCGGTAATGGGCTGAAAACGCCTGTTTTGGAACTCTGCACAGAAAGTGTTTGCAGACTGCTGAATCCACACACGGGTTTAACTCTGGAAGCTGAGTGCACAGATTGACAACCGTTCTGCTAGATAGCTGCGTTTTGGATTTAGATGCAGATATTTCCCTGTGCTGACTGCTGTTTCTTCCATATGCCGGTAATGGACTGAAAACGCCTGTTTTGGGACTCTGCAGAGAAAGTGTTTGCAGACTGCTGAATCCACACACGGGTTTAACTCTGGAAGTTGAGTGCACACATTGACAACCGTTCTGTTAGATAGCTGCGTTTTGGATTTAGAAGCAGATATTTCCCTGGGCTTACTGCTGTTTCTTCCATATGCCGGTAATGGGCTGAAAACGCCTGTTTTGGGACTCTGCAGAGAAAGTGTTTGCAGACTGCTGAATCCACACACGGGTTTAACTCTGGAAGTTGAGTGCACACATTGACAACCGTTCTGCTAGATAGCTGCGTTTTGGATTTAGAAGCAGATATTTCCCTGGGCTTACTGCTGTTTCTTCCATATGCCGGTAATGGGCTGAAAACGCCTGTTTTGTGAATCTGCAGAGAAAGTGTTTGCAGACTGCTGAATCCACACATGGTTTTAACTCTGGAAGTTGAGTGCACACATTGACAACCGTTCTGTTAGATAGCTGCGTTTTGGATTTAGAAGCAGATATTTCCCTGTGCTTACTGCTGTTTCTTCCATATGCCGGTAATGGGCTGAAAACGCCTGTTTTGGGACTCTGCAGAGAAAGTGTTTGCAGACTGCTGAATCCACACACGGGTTTAACTCTGGATGTTGAGTGCACACATTGACAGCCGTTCTGTTAGATAGCTGCGTTTTGGATTTAGAAGCAGATATTTCCCTGGGCTTACTGCTGTTTCTTCCATATGCCGGTAATGGGCTGAAAACGCCTGGTTTGGGACTCTGCAGAGAAGATGTTTGCAGACTGCTGAATCCACACACGGGTTTAACTCTGGAAGTTGAGTGCACACATTGACAACCGTTCTGTTAGATAGCTGCGTTTTGGATTTAGAAGCAGATATTTCCCTGTGCTTACTGCTGTTTCTTCCATATGCCGGTAATGGGCTGAAAACGCCTGTTCTGGGACTCTGCAGAGAATGTGTTTGCAGACTGCCGAATCAACACACGGGTTTAACTCGGGAAGTTGAGTGCACACATTGACAACCGTTCTGTTAGATAGCTGTGTTTTGGATTTAGAAGCAGATAGTTCCCTGTGCTTACTGCTGTTTCTCCCATATGCCGGTAATGGGCTGAAAACGCCTGTTTTGGGACTCTGCAGAGAATGTGTTTGCAGACTGCTGAATCCACACACGGGTTTAACTCTGGAAGTTGAGTGCACACATTGACAACCGTTCTGTTAGATAGCTGCGTTTTGGATTTAGAAGCAGATATTTCCCTGTGCTTACTGCTGTTTCTTCCATATGCCGATAATGGGCTGAAAACGCCTGTTTTGGGACTCTGCAGAGAAAGTGTTTGCAGACTGCTGAATCCACACACGGGTTTAACTCTGGAAGTTGAGTGTACACATTGACAACCGTTCTGCTAGACAGCTGTGTTTTGGATTTAGAAGCAGATATTTCCCTGTGCTGACTGCTGTTTCTTCCATATGCCGGTAATGGGCTGAAAACGCCTGTTTTGGGACTCTGCAGAGAAAGTGTTTGCAGACTGCTGAATCCACACACGGGTTTAACTCTGGATGTTGAGTGCACACATTGACAGCCGTTCTGTTAGATAGCTGCGTTTTGGATTTAGAAGCAGATATTTCCCTGGGCTTACTGCTGTTTCTTCCATATGCCGGTAATGGGCTGAAAACGCCTGGTTTGGGACTCTGCAGAGAAGATGTTTGCAGACTGCTGAATCCACACACGGGTTTAACTCTGGAAGTTGAGTGCACACATTGACAACCGTTCTGTTAGATAGCTGCGTTTTGGATTTAGAAGCAGATATTTCCCTGTGCTTACTGCTGTTTCTTCCATATGCCGGTAATGGGCTGAAAACGCCTGTTTTGGGACTCTGCAGAGAATGTGTTTGCAGACTGCCGAATCAACACACGGGTTTAACTCGGGAAGTTGAGTGCACACATTGACAACCGTTCTGTTAGATAGCTGTGTTTTGGATTTAGAAGCAGATAGTTCCCTGTGCTTACTGCTGTTTCTCCCAAATGCCGGTAATGGGCTGAAAACGCCTGTTTTGGGACTCTGCAGAGAAAGTGTTTGCAGACTGCTGAATCCACACACGGGTTTAACTCTGGAAGTTGAGTGCACACATTGACAACCGTTCTGTTAGATAGCTGCGTTTTGGATTTAGAAGCAGATATTTCCCTGGACTTACTGCTGTTTCTTCCATATGCTGATAATGGGCTGAAAACGCCTGTTTTGGGACTCTGCAGAGAAAGTGTTTGCAGACTGCTGAATCCACACACGGGTTTAACTCTGGAAGTTGAGTGCACACATTGACAACCGTTCTGCTAGACAGCTGTGTTTTGGATTTAGAAGCAGATATTTCCCTGGGCTTACTGCTGTTTCTTCCATATGCCGGTAATGGGATGAAAACGCCTGTTTTGGGACTCTGAAGACAAAGTGTTTACAGACTGCTGAATCCACACACGGGTTTAACTCTCGAAGTTGAGTGCACACATTGACAACCGTTCTGTTAGATAGCTGCGTTTTGGATTTAGAAGCAGATATTTCCCTGTGCTTACTGCTGTTTCTTCCATATGCCGGTAATGGGCTGAAAACGCCTGTTTTAGAACTCTGCACAGAAAGTGTTTGCAGACTGCTGAATCCACACACGGGTTTAACTCTGGAAGCTGAGTGCACACATTGACAACCGTTCTGCTAGATAGCTGCGTTTTGGATTTAGAAGCAGATATTTCCCTGGGCTTACTGCTGTTTCTTGCATATGCCGGTAATGGACTGAAAACGCCTGTTTTGGGACTCTGCAGAGAAAGTGTTTGCAGACTGCTGAATCCACACACGGGTTTAACTCTGGAAGTTGAGTGCACACATTGACAACCGTTCTGTTAGATAGCTGCGTTTTGGATTTCGAAGCAGATATTTCCCTGTGCTTACTGCTGTTTCTTCCATATGCCGGTAATGGGATGAAAACGCCTGTTTTGGGACTCTGCAGAGAAAGTGTTTGCAGACTGCTGAATCCACACACGGGTTTAACTCTGGAAGTTGAGTGCACACATTGACAACCGTTCTGTTAGATAGCTGCGTTTTGGATTTAGAAGCAGATATTTCCCTGTGCTTACTGCTGTTTCTTCCATATGCCGGTAATGGGCTGAAAACGCCTGTTTTGGGACTCTGCAGAGAAAGTGTTTGCAGACTGCTGAATCCACACACGGGTATAACTCTGGAAGTTGAGTGCACACATTGACAACCGTTCTGTTAGATAGCTGCGTTTTGGATTTAGAAGCAGATATTTCCCTGTGCTGACTGCTGTTTCTTCCATATGCCGGTAATGGGCTGAAAACGCCTGTTTTGGGACTCTGCAGAGAAAGTGTTTGCAGACTGCTGAATCCACACACGGGTTTAACTCTGGAAGTTGAGAGCACACATTGACAACCGTTCTGTTAGATAGCTGCGTTTTGGATTTAGAAGCAGATATTTCCCTGTGCTTACTGCTGTTTCTTCCATATGCCGGTAATGGGCTGAAAATGCCTGTTTTGGGACTCTACAGAGAAAGTGTGTGCAGACTGCTGAATCGACACACGGGTTTAACTCTGGAAGTTGAGTGCACACATTGACAACCGTTCTGTTAGATAGCTGCGTTTTGGATTTAGAAGCAGATAGTTCCCTGGGCTTACTGCTGTTTCTTCCATATGCCGGTAATGGGCTGAAAACGCCTGTTTTGGGACTCTGCAGAGAAAGTGTTTGCAGATTTCTGAATCCACACACGGGTTTATCTCTGGAAGTTGAGTGCACACATTGACTACCGTTCTGTTAGATAGCTGCGTTTTGGATTTAGAAGCAGATAGTTCCCTGTGCTTACTGCTGTTTCTTCCATATGCTGGTAATGGGCTGAAAACGCCTGTTTTGGGACTCCGCAGAGAAAGTGTTTGCAGACTGCTAAATCCACACAGGGGTTTAACTCTGGAAGTTGAGTGCACACATTGACAACCGTTCTGTTAGATAGCTGCGTTTTGGATTAAGAAGCAGATATTTCCCTGGGCTTACTGCTGTTTCTTCCATATGCCGGTAATGGGCTGAAAACGCCTGTTTTGGGACTCTGCAGAGAAAGTGTTTGCAGACTGCTGAATCCACACACGGGTTTAACTCTGGAAGTTGAGTGCACACATTGACAACCATTCTGCTAGATAGCTGCGTTTTGGATTTAGAAGCAGATATTTCCCTGGGCTTACTGCTGTTTCTTCCATATGCCGGTAATGGACTGAAAACGCCTGTTTTGGGACTCTGCAGAGAAAGTATTTGCAGACTGCTGAATCCACACACGGTTTTAACTCTGGAAGTTGAGTGCACACATTGACAACCGTTCTGTTAGATAGCTGCGTTTTGGATTTAGAAGCAGATATTTCCCTGTGCTTACTGCTGTTTCTTCCATATGCCGGTAATGGGCTGAAAACGCCTGTTTTGGGACTCTGCAGTGAAAGTGTTTGCAGACTGCTGAATCCACACACGGGTTTACCTCTGGAAGTTGAGTGCACACATTGACAACCGTTCTGTTAGATAGCTGCGTTTTGGATTTAGAAGCAGATATTTCCCTGGGCTTACTGCTGTTTCTTCCATATGCCGGTAATGGGCTGAAAACGCCTGTTTTGGGACTCTGCAGAGAAAGTGTTTGCAGACTGCTGAATCCACACACGGGTTTAACTCTGGAAGTTGAGTGCACACATTGACAACCGTTCTGCTAGATAGCTGCGTTTTGGATTTAGAAGCAGATATTTCCGTGGGCTTACTGCTGTTTCTTCCATATGCCGGTAATGGGCTGAAAACGCCTGTTTTGGGACTCTGCAGAGAAAGTGTTTGCAGACTGCTGAATCCACACACGGTTTTAACTCTGGAAGTTGAGTGCACACATTGACAACCGTTCTGTTAGATAGCTGCGTTTTGGATTTAGAAGCAGATATTTCCCTGTGCTTACTGCTGTTTCTTCCATATGCCGGTAATGGGCTGAAAACGCCTGTTTTGGGACTCTGCAGAGAAAGTGTTTGCAGACTGCTGAATCCACACACGGGTTTAACTCTGGAAGTTGAGTGCACACATTGACAGCCGTTCTGTTAGATAGCTGCGTTTTGGATTTAGAAGCAGATATTTCCCTGGGCTTACTGCTGTTTCTTCCATATGCCGGTAATGGGCTGAAAAGGCCTGTTTTGGGACTCTGCAGAGAAAGTGTTTGCAGACTGCTGAATCCACACACGGGTTTAACTCTGGAAGTTCAGTGCACACATTGACAGCCGTTCTGTTAGATAGCTGCGTTTTGGATTTAGAAGCAGATATTTCCCTGTGCTTACTGCTGTTTCTTCCATATGCCGGTAATGGGCTGAAAACGCCTGTTTTGGAACTCTGCACAGAAAGTGTTTGCAGACTGCTGAATCCACACACGGGTTTAACTCTTTAAGCTGAGTGCACACATTGACAACCGTTCTGCTAGATAGCTGCGTTTTGGATTTAGAAGCAGATATTTCCCTGGGCTTACTGCTGTTTCTTCCATATGCCGGTAATGGACTGAAAACGCCTGTTTTGGGACTCTGCAGAGAAAGTGTTTGCAGACTGCTGAATCCACACACGGGTTTAACTCTGGAAGTTGAGTGCACACATTGACAACCGTTCTGTTAGATAGCTGCGTTTTGGATTTAGAAGCAGATATTTCCCTGGGCTTACTGCTGTTTCTTCCATATGCCGGTAATGGGCTGAAAACGCCTGTTTTGGGACTCTGCAGAGAAAGTGTTTGCAGACTGCTGAATCCACACACGGGTTTAACTCTGGAAGTTGAGTGCACACATTGACAACCGTTCTGCTAGATAGCTGCGTTTTGGATTTAGAAGCAGATAGTTCCCTGTGCTTACTGCTGTTTCTTCCATATGCCTGTAATGGGCTGAAAACGCCTGTTTTGGGACTCTGCAGAGAAAGTGTTTGCAGACTGCTAAATCCACACACGGGTTTAACTCTGGAAGTTGAGTGCACACATTGACAACCGTTTTGTTAGATAGCTGCGTTTTGGATTTAGAAGCAGATATTTCCCTGGGCTTACTGCTGTTTCTTCCATATGCCGGTAATGGGCTGAAAACGCCTGTTTTGGGACTCTGCAGAGAAAGTGTTTGCAGACTGCTGAATCCACACACGGGTTTAACTCTGGAAGTTGAGTGCACACATTGACACCCGTTCTGCTAGATAGCTGCGTTTTGGATTTAGAAGCAGATATTTCCCTGGGCTTACTGCTGTTTCTTCCATATGCCGGTAATGGGCTGAAAACGCCTGTTTTGGGACTCTGCAGAGAAAGTGTTTGCAGACTGCTGAATCCACACACGGTTTTAACTCTGGAAGTTCAGTGCACACATTGACAGCCGTTCTGTTAGATAGCTGCGTTTTTGATTTAGAAGCAGATATTTCGCTGTGCTTACTGCTGTTTCTTCCATATGCCGGTAATGGGCTGAAAACGCCTGTTTTGGAACTCTGCAGAGAAAGTGTTTGCAGACTGCTGAATCCACACACGGGTTTAACTCTGGAAGCTGAGTGCACAGATTGACAACCGTTCTGCTAGATAGCTGCGTTTTGGATTTAGATGCAGATATTTCCCTGTGCTGACTGCTGTTTCTTCCATATGCCGGTAATGGACTGAAAACGCCTGTTTTGGGACTCTGCAGAGAAAGTGTTTGCAGACTGCTGAATCCACACACGGGTTTAACTCTGGAAGTTGAGTGCACACATTGACAACCGTTCTGTTAGATAGCTGCGTTTTGGATTTAGAAGCAGATATTTCCCTGGGCTTACTGCTGTTTCTTCCATATGCCGGTAATGGGCTGAAAACGCCTGTTTTGGGACTCTGCAGAGAAAGTGTTTGCAGACTGCTGAATCCACACACGGGTTTAACTCTGGAAGTTGAGTGCACACATTGACAACCGTTCTGCTAGATAGCTGCGTTTTGGATTTAGAAGCAGATATTTCCCTGGGCTTACTGCTGTTTCTTCCATATGCCGGTAATGGGCTGAAAACGCCTGTTTTGTGAATCTGCAGAGAAAGTGTTTGCAGACTGCTGAATCCACACATGGTTTTAACTCTGGAAGTTGAGTGCACACATTGACAACCGTTCTGTTAGATAGCTGCGTTTTGGATTTAGAAGCAGATATTTCCCTGTGCTTACTGCTGTTTCTTCCATATGCCGGTAATGGGCTGAAAACGCCTGTTTTGGGACTCTGCAGAGAAAGTGTTTGCAGACTGCTGAATCCACACACGGGTTTAACTCTGGATGTTGAGTGCACACATTGACAGCCGTTCTGTTAGATAGCTGCGTTTTGGATTTAGAAGCAGATATTTCCCTGGGCTTACTGCTGTTTCTTCCATATGCCGGTAATGGGCTGAAAACGCCTGGTTTGGGACTCTGCAGAGAAGATGTTTGCAGACTGCTGAATCCACACACGGGTTTAACTCTGGAAGTTGAGTGCACACATTGACAACCGTTCTGTTAGATAGCTGCGTTTTGGATTTAGAAGCAGATATTTCCCTGTGCTTACTGCTGTTTCTTCCATATGCCGGTAATGGGCTGAAAACGCCTGTTTTGGGACTCTGCAGAGAATGTGTTTGCAGACTGCCGAATCAACACACGGGTTTAACTCGGGAAGTTGAGTGCACACATTGACAACCGTTCTGTTAGATAGCTGTGTTTTGGATTTAGAAGCAGATAGTTCCCTGTGCTTACTGCTGTTTCTCCCATATGCCGGTAATGGGCTGAAAACGCCTGTTTTGGGACTCTGCAGAGAATGTGTTTGCAGACTGCTGAATCCACACAAGGGTTTAACTCTGGAAGTTGAGTGCACACATTGACAACCGTTCTGTTAGATAGCTGCGTTTTGGATTTAGAAGCAGATATTTCCCTGTGCTTACTGCTGTTTCTTCCATATGCCGATAATGGGCTGAAAACGCCTGTTTTGGGACTCTGCAGAGAAAGTGTTTGCAGACTGCTGAATCCACACACGGGTTTAACTCTGGAAGTTGAGTGTACACATTGACAACCGTTCTGCTAGACAGCTGTGTTTTGGATTTAGAAGCAGATATTTCCCTGTGCTGACTGCTGTTTCTTCCATATGCCGGTAATGGGCTGAAAACGCCTGTTTTGGGACTCTGCAGAGAAAGTGTTTGCAGACTGCTGAATCCACACACGGGTTTAACTCTGGATGTTGAGTGCACACATTGACAGCCGTTCTGTTAGATAGCTGCGTTTTGGATTTAGAAGCAGATATTTCCCTGGGCTTACTGCTGTTTCTTCCATATGCCGGTAATGGGCTGAAAACGCCTGGTTTGGGACTCTGCAGAGAAGATGTTTGCAGACTGCTGAATCCACACACGGGTTTAACTCTGGAAGTTGAGTGCACACATTGACAACCGTTCTGTTAGATAGCTGCGTTTTGGATTTAGAAGCAGATATTTCCCTGTGCTTACTGCTGTTTCTTCCATATGCCGGTAATGGGCTGAAAACGCCTGTTTTGGGACTCTTCAGAGAATGTGTTTGCAGACTGCCGAATCAACACACGGGTTTAACTCGGGAAGTTGAGTGCACACATTGACAACCGTTCTGTTAGATAGCTGTGTTTTGGATTTAGAAGCAGATAGTTCCCTGTGCTTACTGCTGTTTCTCCCATATGCCGGTAATGGGCTGAAAACGCCTGTTTTGGGACTCTGCAGAGAATGTGTTTGCAGACTGCTGAATCCACACACGGGTTTAACTCTGGAAGTTGAGTGCACACATTGACAACCGTTCTGTTAGATAGCTGCGTTTTGGATTTAGAAGCAGATATTTCCCTGTGCTTACTGCTGTTTCTTCCATATGCCGATAATGGGCTGAAAACGCCTGTTTTGGGACTCTGCAGAGAAAGTGTTTGCAGACTGCTGAATCCACACACGGGTTTAACTCTGGAAGTTGAGTGCACACATTGACAACCGTTCTGCTAGACAGCTGTGTTTTGGATTTAGAAGCAGATATTTCCCTGGGCTTACTGCTGTTTCTTCCATATGCCGGTAATGGGCTGAAAACGCCTGTTTTGGGACTCTGCAGAGAAAGTGTTTGCAGACTGCTGAATCCACACACGGGTTTAACTCTGGAAGTTGAGTGCACACATTGACAGCCGTTCTGTTAGATAGCTGCGTTTTGGATTTAGAAGAAGATATTTCCCTGTGCTTACTGCTGTTTCTTCCATATGCCGGTAATGGGCTGAAAACGCCTGTTTGGGGACTCTGCAGAGAAAGTGTTTGCAGACTGCTGAATCCACACACGGGTTTAACTCTGGAAGTTGAGTGCACACATTGACTACCGTTCTGTTAGATAGCTGCGTTTTGGATTTAGAAGCAGATAGTTCCCTGTGCTTACTTCTGTTTCTTCCATATGCTGGTAATGGGCTGAAAACGCCTGTTTTGGGACTCTGCAGAGAAAGTGTTTGCAGACTGCTGAATCCACACACGGGTTTAACTCTGGAAGTTGAGTGCACACATTGACAACCGTTCTGTTAGATAGCTGTGTTTTGGATTTAGAAGCAGATATTTCCCTGGGCTTACTGCTGTTTCTTCCATATGCCGGTAATGGGCTGAAAACGCCTGTTTTGGGACTCTGCAGAGAAAGTGTTTGCAGACTGCTGAATCCACACACGGGTTTAACTCTGGAAGTTGAGTGCACACATTGACAACCGTTCTGCTAGATAGCTGCGTTTTGGATTTAGAAGCAGATATTTCCCTGGGCTTACTGCTGTTTCTTCCATATGCCGGTAATGGGCTGAAAACGCCTGTTTTGTGACTCTGCAGAGAAAGTGTTTGCAGACTGCTGAATCCACACACGGTTTTAATTCTGGAAGTTGAGTGCACACATTGACAACCGTTCTGTTAGATAGCTGCGTTTTGGATTTAGAAGCAGATATTTCCCTGTGCTTACTGCTGTTTCTTCCATATGCCGGTAATGGGCTGAAAACGCCTGTTTTGGGACTCTGCAGAGAAAGTGTTTGCAGACTGCTGAATCCACACACGGGTTTAACTCTGGATGTTGAGTGCACACATTGACAGCCGTTCTGTTAGATAGCTGCGTTTTGGATTTAGAAGCAGATATTTCCCTGGGCTTACTGCTGTTTCTTCCATATGCCGGTAATGGGCTGAAAACGCCTGGTTTGGGACTCTGCAGAGAAGATGTTTGCAGACTGCTGAATCCACACACGGGTTTAACTCTGGAAGTTGAGTGCACACATTGACAACCGTTCTGTTAGATAGCTGCGTTTTGGATTTAGAAGCAGATATTTCCCTGTGCTTACTGCTGTTTCTTCCATATGCCGGTAATGGGCTGAAAACGCCTGTTTTGGGACTCTGCGGAGAATGTGTTTGCAGACTGCCGAATCAACACACGGGTTTAACTCGGGAAGTTGAGTGCACACATTGACAACCGTTCTGTTAGATAGCTGTGTTTTGGATTTAGAAGCAGGTAGTTCCCTGTGCTTACTGCTGTTTCTCCCATATGGCGGTAATGGGCTGAAAACGCCTGTTTTGGGACTCCGCAGAGAATGTGTTTGCAGACTGCTGAATCCACACACGGGTTTAACTCTGGAAGTTGAGTGCACACATTGACAACCGTTCTGTTAGATAGCTGCGTTTTGGATTTAGAAGCAGATATTTCCCTGTGCTTACTGCTGTTTCTTCCATATGCCGATAATGGGCTGAAAACGCCTGTTTTGGGACTCTGCAGAGAAAGTGTTTGCAGACTGCTGAATCCACACACGGGTTTAACTCTGGAAGTTGAGTGCACACATTGACAACCGTTCTGTTAGATAGCTGCGTTTTGGATTTAGAAGCAGATATTTTCCTGTGCTTACTGCTGTTTCTTCCATATGCCGGTAATGGGATGAAAACGCCTGTTTTGGGACTCTGCAGAGAAAGTGTTTGCAGACTGCTGAATCCACACACGGGTTTAACTCTGGAAGTTGAGTGCACACATTGACAACCGTTCTGTTAGATAGCTGCGTTTTGGATTTAGAAGCAGATATTTCCCTGTGCTTACTGCTGTTTCTTCCATATGCCGGTAATGGGCTGAAAACGCCTGTTTTGGGACTCTGCAGAGAAAGTGTTTGCAGACTGCTGAATCCACACACGGGTATAACTCTGGAAGTTGAGTGCACACATTGACAACCGTTCTGTTAGATAGCTGCGTTTTGGATTTAGAAGCAGATATTTCCCTGTGCTGACTTCTGTTTCTTCCATATGCCGGTAATGGGCTGAAAACGCCTGTTTTCGGACTCTGCAGAGAAAGTGTTTGCAGACTGCTGAATCCACACACGGGTTTAACTCTGGAAGTTGAGAGCACACATTGACAACCGTTCTGTTAGATAGCTGCGTTTTGGATTTAGAAGCAGATATTTCCCTGTGCTTACTGCTGTTTCTTCCATATGCCGGTAATGGGCTGAAAATGCCTGTTTTGGGACTCTACAGAGAAAGTGTGTGCAGACTGCTGAATCGACACACGGGTTTAACTCTGGAAGTTGAGTGCACACATTGACAACCGTTCTGTTAGATAGCTGCGTTTTGGATTTAGAAGCAGATAGTTCCCTGGGCTTACTGCTGTTTCTTCCATATGCCGGTAATGGGCTGAAAACGCCTGTTTTGGGACTCTGCAGAGAAAGTGTTTGCAGATTTCTGAATCCACACACGGGTTTATCTCTGGAAGTTGAGTGCACACATTGACTACCGTTCTGTTAGATAGCTGCGTTTTGGATTTAGAAGCAGATAGTTCCCTGTGCTTACTGCTGTTTCTTCCATATGCTGGTAATGGGCTGAAAACGCCTGTTTTGGGACTCCGCAGAGAAAGTGTTTGCAGACTGCTAAATCCACACAGGGGTTTAACTCTGGAAGTTGAGTGCACACATTGACAACCGTTCTGTTAGATAGCTGCGTTTTGGATTTAGAAGCAGATATTTCCCTGGGCTTACTGCTGTTTCTTCTATATGCCGGTAATGGGCTGAAAACGCCTGTTTTGGGACTCTGCAGAGAAAGTGTTTGCAGACTGCTGAATCCACACACGGGTTTAACTCTGGAAGTTGAGTGCACACATTGACAACCATTCTGCTAGATAGCTGCGTTTTGGATTTAGAAGCAGATATTTCCCTGGGCTTACTGCTGTTTCTTCCATATGCCGGTAATGGACTGAAAACGCCTGTTTTGGGACTCTACAGAGAAAGTATTTGCAGACTGCTGAATCCACACACGGTTTTAACTCTGGAAGTTGAGTGCACACATTGACAACCGTTCTGTTAGATAGCTGCGTTTTGGATTTAGAAGCAGATATTTCCCTGGGCTTACTGCTGTTTCTTCCATATGCCGGTAATGGGCTGAAAACGCCTGTTTTGGGACTCTGCAGAGAAAGTGTTTGCAGACTGCTGAATCCACACACGGGTTTAACTCTGGAAGTTGAGTGCACACATTAACAACTGTTCTGCTAGATAGCTGCGTTTTGGATTTAGAAGCAGATATTTCCGTGGGCTTACTGCTGTTTCTTCCATATGCCGGTAATGGGCTGAAAACGCCTGTTTTGGGACTCTGCAGAGAAAGTGTTTGCAGACTGCTGAATCCACACACGGTTTTAACTCTGGAAGTTGAGTGCACACATTGACAACCGTTCTGTTAGATAGCTGCGTTTTGGATTTAGAAGCAGATATTTCCCTGTGCTTACTGCTGTTTCTTCCATATGCCGGTAATGGGCTGAAAACGCCTGTTTTGGGACTCTGCAGAGAAAGTGTTTGCAGACTGCTGAATCCACACACGGGTTTAACTCTGGAAGTTGAGTGCACACATTGACAGCCGTTCTGTTAGATAGCTGCGTTTTGGATTTAGAAGCAGATATTTCCCTGGGCTTACTGCTGTTTCTTCCATATGCCGGTAATGGGCTGAAAAGGCCTGTTTTGGGACTCTGCAGAGAAAGTGTTTGCAGACTGCTGAATCCACACACGGGTTTAACTCTGGAAGTTCAGTGCACACATTGACAGCCGTTCTGTTAGATAGCTGCGTTTTTGATTTAGAAGCAGATATTTCCCTGTGCTTACTGCTGTTTCTTCCATATGCCGGTAATGGGCTGAAAACGCCTGTTTTGGAACTCTGCACAGAAAGTGTTTGCAGACTGCTGAATCCACACACGGGTTTAACTCTGGAAGCTGAGTGCACACATTGACAACCGTTCTGCTAGATAGCTGCGTTTTGGATTTAGAAGCAGATATTTCCCTGGGCTTACTGCTGTTTCTTCCATATGCCGGTAATGGACTGAAAACGCCTGTTTTGGGACTCTGCAGAGAAAGTGTTTGCAGACTGCTGAATCCACACACGGGTTTAACTCTGGAAGTTGAGTGCACACATTGACAACCGTTCTGTTAGATAGCTGCGTTTTGGATTTAGAAGCAGATATTTCCCTGGGCTTACTGCTGTTTCTTCCATATGCCGGTAATGGGCTGAAAACGCCTGTTTTGGGACTCTGCAGAGAAAGTGTTTGCAGACTGCTGAATCCACACACGGGTTTAACTCTGGAAGTTGAGTGCACACATTGACAACCGTTCTGCTAGATAGCTGCGTTTTGGATTTAGAAGCAGATAGTTCCCTGTGCTTACTGCTGTTTCTTCCATATGCCTGTAATGGGCTGAAAACGCCTGTTTTGGGACTCTGCAGAGAAAGTGTTTGCAGACTGCTAAATCCACACACGGGTTTAACTCTGGAAGTTGAGTGCACACATTGACAACCGTTCTGTTAGATAGCTGCGTTTTGGATTTAGAAGCAGATATTTCCCTGGGCTTACTGCTGTTTCTTCCATATGCCGGTAATGGGCTGAAAACGCCTGTTTTGGGACTCTGCAGAGAAAGTGTTTGCAGACTGCTGAATCCACACACGGGTTTTACTCTGGAAGTTGAGTGCACACATTGACAACCGTTCTGCTAGATAGCTGCGTTTTGGATTTAGAAGCAGATATTTCCCTGGGCTTACTGCTGTTTCTTCCATATGCCGGTAATGGGCTGAAAACGCCTGTTTTGGGACTCTGCAGAGAAAGTGTTTGCAGACTGCTGAATCCACACACGGGTTTAACTCTGGAAGTTGAGTGCACACATTGACAACCGTTCTGTTAGATAGCTGCGTTTTGGATTTAGAAGCAGATATTTCCCTGTGCTTACTGCTGTTTCTTCCATATGCCGGTAATGGGCTGAAAACGCCTGTTTTGGGACTCTGCAGAGAAAGTGTTTGCAGACTGCTGAATCCACACACGGGTTTAACTCTGGAAGTTGAGTGCACACATTGACAGCCGTTCTGTTAGATAGCTGCGTTTTGGATTTAGAAGCAGATATTTCCCTGGGCTTACTGCTGTTTCTTCCATATGCCGGTAATGGGCTGAAAAGGCCTGTTTTGGGACTCTGCAGAGAAAGTGTTTGCAGACTGCTGAATCCACACACAGGTTTAACTCTGGAAGTTCAGTGCACACATTGACAGCCGTTCTGTTAGATAGCTGCGTTTTTGATTTAGAAGCAGATATTTCCCTGTGCTTACTGCTGTTTCTTCCATATGCCGGTAATGGGCTGAAAACGCCTGTTTTGGAACTCTGCACAGAAAGTGTTTGCAGACTGCTGAATCCACACACGGGTTTAACTCTGGAAGCTGAGTGCACAGATTGACAACCGTTCTGCTAGATAGCTGCGTTTTGGATTTAGATGCAGATATTTCCCTGGGCTTACTGCTGTTTCTTCCATATGCCGGTAATGGACTGAAAACGCCTGTTTTGGGACTCTGCAGAGAAAGTGTTTGCAGACTGCTGAATCCACACACGGGTTTAACTCTGGAAGTTGAGTGCACACATTGACAACCATTCTGCTAGATAGCTGCGTTTTGGATTTAGAAGCAGATATTTCCCTGGGCTTACTGCTGTTTCTTCCATATGCCGGTAATGGACTGAAAACGCCTGTTTTGGGACTCTACAGAGAAAGTATTTGCAGACTGCTGAATCCACACACGGTTTTAACTCTGGAAGTTGAGTGCACACATTGACAACCGTTCTGTTAGATAGCTGCGTTTTGGATTTAGAAGCAGATATTTCCCTGTGCTTACTGCTGTTTCTTCCATATGCCGGTAATGGGCTGAAAACGCCTGTTTTGGGACTCTGCAGTGAAAGTGTTTGCAGACTGCTGAATCCACACACGGGTTTAACTCTGGAAGTTGAGTGCACACATTGACAACCGTTCTGTTAGATAGCTGCGTTTTGGATTTAGAAGCAGATATTTCCCTGGGCTTACTGCTGTTTCTTCCATATGCCGGTAATGGGCTGAAAACGCCTGTTTTGGGACTCTGCAGAGAAAGTGTTTGCAGACTGCTGAATCCACACACGGGTTTAACTCTGGAAGTTGAGTGCACACATTAACAACCGTTCTGCTAGATAGCTGCGTTTTGGATTTAGAAGCAGATATTTCCGTGGGCTTACTGCTGTTTCTTCCATATGCCGGTAATGGGCTGAAAACGCCTGTTTTGGGACTCTGCAGAGAAAGTGTTTGCAGACTGCTGAATCCACACACGGTTTTAACTCTGGAAGTTGAGTGCACACATTGACAACCGTTCTGTTAGATAGCTGCGTTTTGGATTTAGAAGCAGATATTTCCCTGTGCTTACTGCTGTTTCTTCCATATGCCGGTAATGGGCTGAAAACGCCTGTTTTGGGACTCTGCAGAGAAAGTGTTTGCAGACTGCTGAATCCACACACGGGTTTAACTCTGGAAGTTGAGTGCACACATTGACAGCCGTTCTGTTAGATAGCTGCGTTTTGGATTTAGAAGCAGATATTTCCCTGGGCTTACTGCTGTTTCTTCCATATGCCGGTAATGGGCTGAAAAGGCCTGTTTTGGGACTCTGCAGAGAAAGTGTTTGCAGACTGCTGAATCCACACACGGGTTTAACTCTGGAAGTTCAGTGCACACATTGACAGCCGTTCTGTTAGATAGCTGCGTTTTTGATTTAGAAGCAGATATTTCCCTGTGCTTACTGCTGTTTCTTCCATATGCCGGTAATGGGCTGAAAACGCCTGTTTTGGAACTCTGCACAGAAAGTGTTTGCAGACTGCTGAATCCACACACGGGTTTAACTCTGGAAGCTGAGTGCACACATTGACAACCGTTCTGCTAGATAGCTGCGTTTTGGATTTAGAAGCAGATATTTCCCTGGGCTTACTGCTGTTTCTTCCATATGCCGGTAATGGACTGAAAACGCCTGTTTTGGGACTCTGCAGAGAAAGTGTTTGCAGACTGCTGAATCCACACACGGGTTTAACTCTGGAAGTTGAGTGCACACATTGACAACCGTTCTGTTAGATAGCTGCGTTTTGGATTTAGAAGCAGATATTTCCCTGGGCTTACTGCTGTTTCTTCCATATGCCGGTAATGGGCTGAAAACGCCTGTTTTGGGACTCTGCAGAGAAAGTGTTTGCAGACTGCTGAATCCACACACGGGTTTAACTCTGGAAGTTGAGTGCACACATTGACAACCGTTCTGCTAGATAGCTGCGTTTTGGATTTAGAAGCAGATAGTTCCCTGTGCTTACTGCTGTTTCTTCCATATGCCTGTAATGGGCTGAAAACGCCTGTTTTGGGACTCTGCAGAGAAAGTGTTTGCAGACTGCTAAATCCACACACGGGTTTAACTCTGGAAGTTGAGTGCACACATTGACAACCGTTCTGTTAGATAGCTGCGTTTTGGATTTAGAAGCAGATATTTCCCTGGGCTTACTGCTGTTTCTTCCATATGCCGGTAATGGGCTGAAAACGCCTGTTTTGGGACTCTGCAGAGAAAGTGTTTGCAGACTGCTGAATCCACACACGGGTTTTACTCTGGAAGTTGAGTGCACACATTGACAACCGTTCTGCTAGATAGCTGCGTTTTGGATTTAGAAGCAGATATTTCCCTGGGCTTACTGCTGTTTCTTCCATATGCCGGTAATGGGCTGAAAACGCCTGTTTTGGGACTCTGCAGAGAAAGTGTTTGCAGACTGCTGAATCCACACACGGGTTTAACTCTGGAAGTTGAGTGCACACATTGACAACCGTTCTGTTAGATAGCTGCGTTTTGGATTTAGAAGCAGATATTTCCCTGTGCTTACTGCTGTTTCTTCCATATGCCGGTAATGGGCTGAAAACGCCTGTTTTGGGACTCTGCAGAGAAAGTGTTTGCAGACTGCTGAATCCACACACGGGTTTAACTCTGGAAGTTGAGTGCACACATTGACAGCCGTTCTGTTAGATAGCTGCGTTTTGGATTTAGAAGCAGATATTTCCCTGGGCTTACTGCTGTTTCTTCCATATGCCGGTAATGGGCTGAAAAGGCCTGTTTTGGGACTCTGCAGAGAAAGTGTTTGCAGACTGCTGAATCCACACACAGGTTTAACTCTGGAAGTTCAGTGCACACATTGACAGCCGTTCTGTTAGATAGCTGCGTTTTTGATTTAGAAGCAGATATTTCCCTGTGCTTACTGCTGTTTCTTCCATATGCCGGTAATGGGCTGAAAACGCCTGTTTTGGAACTCTGCACAGAAAGTGTTTGCAGACTGCTGAATCCACACACGGGTTTAACTCTGGAAGCTGAGTGCACAGATTGACAACCGTTCTGCTAGATAGCTGCGTTTTGGATTTAGATGCAGATATTTCCCTGGGCTTACTGCTGTTTCTTCCATATGCCGGTAATGGACTGAAAACGCCTGTTTTGGGACTCTGCAGAGAAAGTGTTTGCAGACTGCTGAATGCACACACGGGTTTAACTCTGGAAGTTGAGTGCACACATTGACAACCGTTCTGTTAGATAGCTGCGTTTTGGATTTAGAAGCAGATATTTCCCTGGGCTTACTGCTGTTTCTTCCATATGCCGGTAATGGGCTGAAAACGCCTGTTTTGGGACTCTGCAGAGAAAGTGTTTGCAGACTGCTGAATCCACACACGGGTTTAACTCTGGAAGTTGAGTGCACACATTGACAACCGTTCTGCTAGATAGCTGCGTTTTGGATTTAGAAGCAGATATTTCCCTGGGCTTACTGCTGTTTCTTCCATATGCCGGTAATGGGCTGAAAACGCCTGTTTTGTGACTCTGCAGAGAAAGTGTTTGCAGACTGCTGAATCCACACACGGTTTTAACTCTGGAAGTTGAGTGCACACATTGACAACCGTTCTGTTAGATAGCTGCGTTTTGGATTTAGAAGCAGATATTTCCCTGTGCTTACTGCTGTTTCTTCCATATGCCGGTAATGGGCTGAAAACGCCTGTTTTGGGACTCTGCAGAGAAAGTGTTTGCAGACTGCTGAATCCACACACGGGTTTAACTCTGGATGTTGAGTGCACACATTGACAGCCGTTCTGTTAGATAGCTGCGTTTTGGATTTAGAAGCAGATATTTCCCTGGGCTTACTGCTGTTTCTTCCATATGCCGGTAATGGGCTGAAAACGCCTGGTTTGGGACTCTGCAGAGAAGATGTTTGCAGACTGCTGAATCCACACACGGGTTTAACTCTGGAAGTTGAGTGCACACATTGACAACCGTTCTGTTAGATAGCTGCGTTTTGGATTTAGAAGCAGATATTTCCCTGTGCTTACTGCTGTTTCTTCCATATGCCGGTAATGGGCTGAAAACGCCTGTTTTGGGACTCTGCGGAGAATGTGTTTGCAGACTGCCGAATCAACACACGGGTTTAACTCGGGAAGTTGAGTGCACACATTGACAACCGTTCTGTTAGATAGCTGTGTTTTGGATTTAGAAGCAGGTAGTTCCCTGTGCTTACTGCTGTTTCTCCCATATGGCGGTAATGGGCTGAAAACGCCTGTTTTGGGACTCTGCAGAGAATGTGTTTGCAGACTGCTGAATCCACACACGGGTTTAACTCTGGAAGTTGAGTGCACACATTGAAAACCGTTCTGTTAGATAGCTGCGTTTTGGATATAGAAGCAGATATTTCCCTGGGCTTACTGCTGTTTCTTCCGTATGCCGATAAAGGGCTGAAAACGCCTGTTTTGGGACTCTGCAGAGAAAGTGTTTGCAGACTGCTGAATCCACACACGGGTTTAACTCTGGAAGTTGAGTGCACACATTGACAACTGTTCTGCTAGACAGCTGTGTTTTGGATTTAGAAGCAGATATTTCCCTGGGCTTACTGCTGTTTCTTCCATATGCCGGTAATGGGCTGAAAACGCCTGTTTTGGGACTCTGCAGAGAAAGTGTTTGCAGACTGCTGAATCCACACACGGGTTTAACTCTGGAAGTTGAGTGCACACATTGACAACCGCTCTGTTAGATAGCTGCGTTTTGGATTTAGAAGCAGATATTTCCCTGGGCTTACTGCTGTTTCTTCCATATGCCGGTAATGGGCTGAAAACGCCTGTTTTGGGACTCTGCAGAGAAAGTGTTTGCAGACTGCTGAATCCACACACGGGTTTAACTCTGGAAGTTGAGTGCACACATTGACAACCGTTCTGTTAGATAGCTGCGTTTTGGATTTAGAAGCAGATAGTTCCCTGTGCTTACTGCTGTTTCTTCCATATGCCGGTAATGGGCTGAAAACGCCTGTTTTGGGACTCTGCAGAGAAAGTGTTTGCAGACCTCTGAATCCACACACGGGTTTAACTCTGGAAGTTGAGTGCACACATTGACTACCGTTCTGTTAGATAGCTGCGTTTTGGATTTAGAAGCAGATATTTCCCTGTGCTGACTGCTGTTTCTTCCATATGCCTGTAATGGGATGAAAACGCCTGTTTTGGGACTCTGCAGAGAAAGTGTTTGCAGACGGCTGAATCCACACACGGGTTTAACTCTGGAAGTTGAGTGCACACATTGACAACCGTTCTGTTAGATAGCTGCGTTTTGGATTTAGAAGCAGATATTTCCCTGGGCTTAATGCTGTTTCTTCCATATGCCGGTAATGGGCTGAAAACGCCTGCTTTGGGACTCTGCAGAGAAGATGTTTGCAGACTGCTTAATCCACACACGGGTTTAACTCTGGAAGTTGAGTGCACACACTGACAACCGTTCTGTTAGATAGCTGCGTTTCGGATTTAGAAGCAAATATTTCCCTGTGCTTACTGCTGTTTCTTCCATATGCCTGTAATGGGCTGAAAACGCCTGTTTTGGGACTCTGCAGAGAAAGTGTTTGCAGACTGCTGAATCCACACACGGGTTTAACTCTGGAAGTTGAGTGCACACATTGACAACCGTTCTGTTAGATAGCTGCGTTTTGGATTTAGAAGCAGATATTTCCCTGGGCTTAATGCTGTTTCTTCCATATGCCGGTAATGGGCTGAAAACGCCTGCTTTGGGACTCTGCAGAGAAAGTGTTTGCAGACTGCTGAATCCACACACGGGTTTAACTCTGGAAGTTGAGTGCACACATTGACAACCGTTCTGTTAGATAGCTCCGTTTTGGATTTAGAAGCAGATATTTCCCTGGGCTTACTGCTGTTTCTTCCATATGCCGGTAATGGGCTGAAAACGCCTGATTTGGGACTCTGCGCAGAAAGTGTTTGCAGACTGCTGAATCCACACACGGGTTTAACTCTGGAAGTTGAGTGCACACATTGACAACCGTTCTGTTAGATAGCTGCGTTTTGGATTTAGAAGCAGATATTTCCCTGTGCTTACTGCTGTTTCTTCCATATGCCGGTAATGGGCTGAAAACGCCTGTTTTGGGACTCTGCAGAGAAAGTGTTTGCAGACTGCTGAATCCACACACGGGATTAACTCTGGAAGTTGAGTGCACACATTGACAACCGTTCTGTTAGATAGCTGCGTTTTGGATTTAGAAGCAGATATTTTCCTGTGCTCTCTGCTGATTCTTCCATATGCCGATAAAGGGCTGAAAACGCCTGTTTTGGGACTCTGCAGAGAAAGTGTTTGCAGACTGCTGAATCCACACACGGGTTTAACTCTGGAAGTTGAGTGCACACATTGACAACCGTTCTGTTAGGTAGCTGCGTTTTGGATTTAGAAGCAGATATTTCCCTGGGCTTACTGCTGTTTCTTCCATATGCCGGTAATGGGCTGAAAACGCCTGTTTTGGGACTCTGCAGAGAAAGTGTTTGCAGATTGCTGAATCCACACACGGGTTTAACTCTGGAAGTTGAGTGCACACATTGACAACCGTTCTGTTAGATAGCTGCGTTTTGGATTTAGAAGCAGATAGTTCCCTGGGCTTACTGCTGTTTCTTCCATATGCCGGTAATGGGCTGAAAACGGCTGGTTTTGGACTCTGCAGAGAAAGTGTTTGCAGACTGCTGAATCCACACACGGGTTTAACTCTGGAAGTTGAGTGCACACATTGACAACCGTTCTGTTAGATAGCTGCGTTTTGGATTTAGAAGCAGATATTTCCCTGGGCTTACTGCTGTTTCTTCCATATGCCGGTAATGTGCTTAAAACGCCTGTTTTGGGACTCTGCAGAGAAAGTGTTTGCAGACTGCTGAATCCACACACGGGTTTAACTCTGGAAGTTGAGTGCACACATTGACAGCCGTTCTGTTAGATAGCTGCGTTTTGGATTTAGAAGCAGATATTTCCCTGGGCTTACTGCTGTTTCTTCCATATGCCGGTAATGGGCTGAAAACGCCTGTTTTGGGACTCTGCAGAGAAAGTGTTTGCAGACTGCTGAATCCACACACGAGTTTAACTCTGGAAGTTGAGTGCACACATTGACAACCGTTCTGTTAGATAGCTGCGTTTTGGATATAGAAGCAGATATTTCCCTGGGCTTACTGCTGTTTCTTCCATATGCCGATAATGGGCTGAAAACGCCTGTTTTGGGACTCTGCAGAGAAAGTGTTTGCAGACTGCTGAATCCACACACGGGTTTAACTCTGGAAGTTGAGTGCACACATTGAAAACTGTTCTGCTAGACAGCTGTGTTTTGGATTTAGAAGCAGATATTTCCCTGGGCTTACTGCTGTTTCTTCCATATGCCGGTAATGGGCTGAAAAGGCCTGTTTTGGGACTCTGCAGAGAAAGTGTTTGCAGACCACTGAATCCACACACGGGTTTAACTCTGGAAGTTGAGTGCACACATTGACAACCGTTCTGCTAGATAGCTGCGTTTTGGATTTAGAAGCAGATATTTCCCTGTGCTTACTGCTGTTTCTTCCATATGCCGGTAATGGGCTGAAAACGCCTGTTTGTGGACTCTGCAGAGAAAGTGTTTGCAGACTGCTGAATACACACACGGGTTTAACTCTGGAAGTTGAGTGCACACATTGACAACCGTTCTGTTAGATAGCTGCGTTTTGGATTTAGAAGCAAATATTTCCCTGGGCTTACTTCAGTTTCTTCCATATGCCGGTAATGGGCTGAAAACGCCTGGTTTGGGACTCTGCAGAGAAGATATTTTCAGACTGCGTAATCCACACACGGGTTTAACTCTGGAAGTTGAGTGCACACATTGACAACCGTTCTGTTAGATAGCTGCGTTTTGGATTTAGAAGCAGATATTTCCCTGTGCTTACTGCTGTTTCTTCCATATGCCGGTAATGGGCTGAAAACGCCTGTTTTGGGACTCTGCAGAGAAAGTGTTTGCAGACCTCTGAATCCACACACGGGTTTAACTCTGGAAGTTGAGTGCACACATTGACAACCGTTCTGTTAGATAGCTGCGTTTTGGATTTAGAAGCAGATATTTCCCTGTGCTTACTGCTGTTTCTTCCATATGCCGGTAATGGGCTGAAAACGCCTGTTTTGGGACTCTGCAGAGAAAGTGTTTGCAGACTGCTGAATCCACACACGGGTTTAACTCTGGAAGTTGAGCGCACACATTGACAACCGTTCTGTTAGATAGCTCCGTTTTGGATTTAGAAGCAGATATTTCCCTGGGCTTACTGCTGTTTCTTCCATATGCCGGTAATGGGCTGAAAACGCCTGGTTTGGGACTCTGCAGAGAAGATGTTTGCAGACTGCTTAATCCACACATGGGTTTAACTCTGGAAGTTGAGTGCACACATTGACAACCGTTCTGTTAGATAGCTGCGTTTTGGATTTAGAAGCAGATATTTCCCTGTGCTTACTGCTGTTTCTTCCATATGCCTGTAAAGGGCTGAAAACGCCTGTTTTGGGACTCTGCAGAGAAAGTGTTTGCAGACTGCTGAATCCACACACGGGTTTAACTCTGGAAGTTGAGTGCACACATTGACAACCGTTCTGTTAGATAGCTGCGTTTTGGATTTAGAAGCAGATATTTCCCTGGGCTTACTGCTGTTTCTTCCATATGCCGGTAATGGGCTGAAAACGCCTGTTTTGGGACTCTGCAGAGAAAGTGTTTGCAGACCTCTGAATCCACACACGGGTTTAACTCTGGAAGTTGAGTGCACACATTGACTACCGTTCTGTTAGATAGCTGCGTTTTGGATTTAGAAGCAGATATTTCCCTGTGCTGACTGCTGTTACTTCCATATGCCTGTAATGGGATGAAAACGCCTGTTTTGGGACTCTGCAGAGAAAGTGTTTGCAGACTGCTGAATCCACACACGGGTTTAACTCTGGAAGTTGAGTGCACACATTGACAACCGTTCTGTTAGATAGCTGCGTTTTGGATTTAGAAGCAGATATTTCCCTGGGCTTAATGCTGTTTCTTCCATATGCCGGTAATGGGCTGAAAACGCCTGGTTTGTGACTCTGCAGAGAAGATGTTTGCAGACTGCTTAATCCACACACGGGTTTAACTCTGGAAGTTGAGTGCACACACTGACAACCGTTCTGTTAGATAGCTGCGTTTCGGATTTAGAAGCAAATATTTCCCTGTGCTTACTGCTGTTTCTTCCAAATGCCGGTAATGGGCTGAAAACGCCTGTTTTGGGACTCTGCAGAGAAAGTGTTTGCAGACTGCTGAATCCACACACGGGTTTAACTCTGGAAGTTGAGTGCACACATTGACAACCGTTCTGTTAGATAGCTGCGTTTTGGATTTAGAAGCAGATATTTACCTGTGCTTACTGTTGTTTCTTCCATATGCCGGTAATGGGCTGAAAACGCCTGTTTTGGGACTCTGCAGAGAAAGTGTTTGCAGACTGCTGAATCCACACACGGGTTTAACTCTGGAAGTTGAGCGCACACATTGACAACCGTTCTGTTAGATAGCTCCGTTTTGGATTTAGAAGCAGATATTTCCCTGGGCTTACTGCTGTTTCTTCCATATGCCGGTAATGGGCTGAAAACGCCTGGTTTGGGACTCTGCAGAGAAGATGTTTGCAGACTGTTTAATCCACACATGGGTTTAACTCTGGAAGTTGATTGCACACATTGACAACCGTTCTGTTAGATAGCTGCGTTTTGGATTTAGAAGCAGATATTTCCCTGGGCTTACTGCTGTTTCTTCCATATGCCGGTAATGGGCTGAAAACGCCTGTTTTGGGACTCTGCAGAGAAAGTGTTTGCAGACCTCTGAATCCACACACGGGTTTAACTCTGGAAGTTGAGTGCACACATTGACTACCGTTCTGTTAGATAGCTGCGTTTTGGATTTAGAAGCAGATATTTCCCTGTGCTGACTGCTGTTACTTCCATATGCCTGTAATGGGATGAAAACGCCTGTTTTGGGACTCTGCAGAGAAAGTGTTTGCAGACTGCTGAATCCACACACGGGTTTAACTCTGGAAGTTGAGTGCACACATTGACAACCGTTCTGTTAGATAGCTGCGTTTTGGATTTAGAAGCAGATATTTCCCTGGGCTTAATGCTGTTTCTTCCATATGCCGGTAATGGGCTGAAAACGCCTGGTTTGTGACTCTGCAGAGAAGATGTTTGCAGACTGCTTAATCCACACACGGGTTTAACTCTGGAAGTTGAGTGCACACACTGACAACCGTTCTGTTAGATAGCTGCGTTTCGGATTTAGAAGCAAATATTTCCCTGTGCTTACTGCTGTTTCTTCCATATGCCTGTAATGGGCTGAAAACGCCTGTTTTGGGACTCTGCAGAGAAAGTGTTTGCAGACTGCTGAATCCACACACGGGTTTAACTCTGGAAGTTGAGTGCACACATTGACAACCGTTCTGTTAGATAGCTGCGTTTTGGATTTAGAAGCAGATATTTACCTGTGCTTACTGTTGTTTCTTCCATATGCCGGTAATGGGCTGAAAACGCCTGTTTTGGGACTCTGCAGAGAAAGTGTTTGCAGACTGCTGAATCCACACACGGGTTTAACTCTGGAAGTTGAGCGCACACATTGACAACCGTTCTGTTAGATAGCTCCGTTTTGGATTTAGAAGCAGATATTTCCCTGGGCTTACTGCTGTTTCTTCCATATGCCGGTAATGGGCTGAAAACGCCTGGTTTGGGACTCTGCAGAGAAGATGTTTGCAGACTGTTTAATCCACACATGGGTTTAACTCTGGAAGTTGATTGCACACATTGACAACCGTTCTGTTAGATAGCTGCGTTTTGGATTTAGAAGCAGATATTTCCCTGTGCTTACTGCTGTTTCTTCCATATGCCTGTAAAGGGCTGAAAACGCCTGTTTTGGGACTCTGCAGAGAAAGTGTTTGCAGACTGCTGAATCCACCCACGGGTTTAACTCTGGAAGTTGAGTGCACACATTGACAACCGTTCTGTTAGATAGCTGCGTTTTGGATTTAGAAGTAGATATTTCCCTGTGCTTACTGCTGTTTCTTACATATGCCGGTAATGGGCTGAAAACGCCTGTTTCGGGACTCTGCGCAGAAAGTGTTTGCAGACTGCTGAATCCACACAAGGGTTTAACTCTGGAAGTTGAGTGCACACATTGACAACCGTTCTGTTAGATAGCTGCGTTTTGGATTTAGAAGCAGATATTTCCCTGTGCTTACTGCTGTTTCTTCCATATGCCGGTAATGGGCTGAAAACGCCTGTTTTGGGACTCTGCAGAGAAAGTGTTTGCAGACTGCTGAATCCACACACGGGTTTAACTCTGGAAGTTGAGTGCACACATTGACAACCGTTCTGTTAGATAGCTGCGTTTTGGATTTAGAAGCAGATATTTCCCTGGGCTTACTGCTGTTTCTTCCATATGCCGGTAATGGGCTGAAATCGCCTGTTTTGGGACTCTGCAGAGAAAGTGTTTGCAGATTGCTGAATCCACACATGGGTTTAACTCTGGAAGTTGAGTGCACACATTGACAACCGTTCTGTTAGATAGCTGCGTTTTGGATTTAGAAGCAGATAGTTCCCTGGGCTTACTGCTGTTTCTTCCATATGCCGGTAATGGGCTGAAAACGGCTGGTTTTCGACTCTGCAGAGAAAGTGTTTGCAGACTGCTGAATCCACACACGGGTTGAACTCTGGAAGTTGAGTGCACACATTGACAACCGTTCTGTTAGATAGCTGCGTTTTGGATTTAGAAGCAGATATTTCCCTGGGCTTACTGCTGTTTCTTCCATATGCCGGTAATGTGCTGAAAACGCCTGTTTTGGGACTCTGCAGAGAAAGTGTTTGCAGACTGCTGAATCCACACACGGGTTTAACTCTGGAAGTTGAGTGCACACATTGACAACCGTTCTGTTAGATAGCTGCGTTTTGGATTTAGAAGCAGATATTTCACTGGGCTTACTGCTGTTTCTTCCATATGCCGGTAATGGGCTGAAAACGCCTGGTTTGGGACTCTGCAGAGAGGATGTTTGCAGACTGCTTAATCCACACTCGGGTTTAACTCTGGAAGTTGAGTGCACACATTGACAACCGTTCTGTTAGATAGCTGCGTTTTGGATTTAGAAGCAGATATTTCCCTGTGCTTACTGCTGTTTCTTCCATATGCCTGTAATGGGCTGAAAACGCCTGTTTTGGGACTCTGCAGAGAAAGTGTTTGCAGACTGCTGAATCCACACACGGGTTTAACTCTGGAAGTTGAGTGCACACATTGACAACCGTTCTGTTAGATAGCTGCGTTTTGGATTTAGAAGCAGATATTTCCCTGTGCTTACTGCTGCTTCTTCCATATGCCGGTAATGGGCTGAAAACGCCTGTTTTGGGACTCTGCAGAGAAAGTGTTTGCAGACTGCTGAATCCACACACGGGTTTAACTCTGGAAGTTGAGTGCACACATTGACAACCGTTCTGTTAGATAGCTGCGTTTTGGATTTAGAAGCAGATATTTCCCTGGGCTTACTGCTGTTTCTTCCATATGCCGGTAATGGGCTGAAAATGCCTGGTTTGGGACTCTGCAGAGAAGATGTTAGCAGACTACTTAATCCCCACACGGGTTTAACTCTGGAAGTTGAGTGCACACATTGACAACCGTTCTGTTAGATAGCTGCGTTTTGGATTTAGAAGCAGATATTTCCCTGTGCTTACTGCTGTTTCTTCCATATGCCGGTAATGGGCTGAAAACGCCTGTTTTGGGACTCTGCAGAGAAAGTGTTTGCAGACTGCTGAATCCACACACGGGTTTAACACTGGAAGTTGAGTGCACACATTGACAACCGTTCTGTTAGATAGCTGCGTTTTGGATTTAGAAGCAGATATTTCCCTGTGCTTACTGCTGTTTCTTCCATATTCCGGTAATGGGATGAAAACGCCTGTTTTGGGACTCTGCAGAGAAAGTGTTTGCAGACTGCTGAATCCACACACGGGTTTAACTCTGGAAGTTGAGTGCACACATTGACAACCGTTCTGTTAGATAGCTGCGTTTTGGATTTAGAAGAAGATATTTCCCTGTGCTGACTGCTGTTTCTTCCATATGCCGGTAATGGGCTGAAAACGCCTGTTTTGGGACTCTGCAGAGAAAGTGTTTGCAGACTGCTGAATCCACACACGGGTTTAACTCTGGAAGTTGAGTGCACACATTGACAACCGTTCTGTTAGATAGCTGCGTTTTGGATTTAGAAGCAGATATTTCCCTGTGCTTACTGCTGTTTCTTCCATATGCCGGTAATGGGCTGAAAACGCCTCTTTTGGGACTCTGCAGAGAAAGTGTTTGCAGACTGCTGAATCCACACACGGGTTTAACTCTGGAAGTTGAGTGCACACATTGACAACCGTTCTGTTAGATAGCTGCGTTTTGGATTTAGAAGCAGATATTTCCCTGTGCTTACTGCTGTTTCTTCTATATGCCGGTAATGGGATGAAAACGCCTGTTTTGGGACTCTGCAGACAAAGTGTTTGCAGACTGCTGAATCCACACACGGGTTTAACTCTGGAAGTTGAGTGCACACATTGACAACCGTTCTGTTAGATAGCTGCGTTTTGGATTTGGAAGCAGATATTTCCCTGGGCTTACTGCTGTTTCTTCCATATGCCGGTAAAGGGCTGAAAACGCCTGTTTTGGGACTCTGCAGAGAAAGTGTTTGCAGACTGCTGAATCCACACACGGGATTAACTCTGGAAGTTGAGTGCACACATTGACAACCGTTCTGTTAGATAGCTGCATTTTGGATTTAGAAGCAGATATTTCCCTGTGCTCACTGCTGTTTCTTCCATATGCGGGTAATGGGCTGAAAACGCCTGTTTTGGGACTCTGCAGAGAAAGTGTTTGCAGACTGCTGAATCCACACACGGGTTTAACTCTGGAAGTTGAGTGCACACATTGACAACCGTTCTGTTAGATAGCTGCGTTTTGGATTTAGAAGCAGATATTTCCCTGGGCTTACTGCTGTTTCTTCCATATGCCGGTAATGGGCTGAAAACGCCTGTTTTGGGAATCTGCAGAGAAAGTGTTTGCAGACTGCTGAATCCACACACGGGTTTAACTCTGGAAGTTGAGTGCACACATTGACAACCGTTCTGCTAGATAGCTGCGTTTTGGATTTAGAAGCAGATATTTCCCTGTGCTGACTGCTGTTTCTTCCATAGGCCGGAAATGGGCTGAAAACGCCTGTTTTGGGACTCTGCAGAGAATGTGTTTGCAGACTGCTGAATCCACACACGGGTTTAACTCTGGAAGTTGAGTGCACACATTGACAACCGTTCTGTTAGATAGCTGCGTTTTGGATTTAGAAGCAGATATTTCCCTGGGCTTACTGCTGTTTCTTCCATATGCCGGTAATGGGCTGAAAACGCCTGTTTTGGGACTCTGCAGAGAAAGTGTTTGCAGACTGCTGAATCCACACACGGGTTTAACTCTGGAAGTTGAGTGCACACATTGACAACCGTTCTGTTAGATAGCTGCGTTTTGGATTTAGAAGCAGATATTTCCCTGTGCTTACTGCTGTTTCTTCCATATGCCGGTAATGGGATGAAAACGCCTGTTTTGGGACCCTGCAGAGAAAGTGTTTGTAGACTGCTGAATCCAAACACGGGTTTAACTCTGGAAGTTGAGTGCACACATTGACAACCGTTCTGTTAGATAGCTGCGTTTTGGATTTAGAAGCAGATATTTCCCTGTGCTTACTGCTGTTTCTTCCATATGCCGGTAATGGGCTGAAAACGCCTGTTTTGGGACTCTGCAGAGAAAGTGTTTGCAGACTGCTGAATCCACACACGGGTTTAACACTGGAAGTTGAGTGCACACATTGACAACCGTTCTGTTAGATAGCTGCGTTTTGGATTTAGAAGCAGATATTTCCCTGTGCTTACTGCTGTTTCTTCCATATTCCGGTAATGGGATGAAAACGCCTGTTTTGGGACTCTGCAGAGAAAGTGTTTGCAGACTGCTGAATCCACACACGGGTTTAACTCTGGAAGTTGAGTGCACACATTGACAACCGTTCTGTTAGATAGCTGCGTTTTGGATTTAGAAGAAGATATTTCCCTGTGCTGACTGCTGTTTCTTCCATATGCCGGTAATGGGCTGAAAACGCCTGTTTTGGGACTCTGCAGAGAAAGTGTTTGCAGACTGCTGAATCCACACACGGGTTTAACTCTGGAAGTTGAGTGCACACATTGACAACCGTTCTGTTAGATAGCTGCGTTTTGGATTTAGAAGCAGATATTTCCCTGGGCTTACTGCTGTTTCTTCCATATGCCGGTAATGGGCTGAAAACGCCTCTTTTGGGACTCTGCAGAGAAAGTGTTTGCAGACTGCTGAATCCACACACGGGTTTAACTCTGGAAGTTGAGTGCACACATTGACAACCGTTCTGTTAGATAGCTGCGTTTTGGATTTAGAAGCAGATATTTCCCTGTGCTTACTGCTGTTTCTTCTATATGCCGGTAATGGGATGAAAACGCCTGTTTTGGGACTCTGCAGACAAAGTGTTTGCAGACTGCTGAATCCACACACGGGTTTAACTCTGGAAGTTGAGTGCACACATTGACAACCGTTCTGTTAGATAGCTGCGTTTTGGATTTGGAAGCAGATATTTCCCTGGGCTTACTGCTGTTTCTTCCATATGCCGGTAAAGGGCTGAAAACGCCTGTTTTGGGACTCTGCAGAGAAAGTGTTTGCAGACTGCTGAATCCACACACGGGATTAACTCTGGAAGTTGAGTGCACACATTGACAACCGTTCTGTTAGATAGCTGCGTTTTGGATTTAGAAGCAGATATTTCCCTGTGCTCACTGCTGTTTCTTCCATATGCGGGTAATGGGCTGAAAACGCCTGTTTTGGGACTCTGCAGAGAAAGTGTTTGCAGACTGCTGAATCCACACACGGGTTTAACTCTGGAAGTTGAGTGCACACATTGACAACCGTTCTGTTAGATAGCTGCGTTTTGGATTTAGAAGCAGATATTTCCCTGGGCTTACTGCTGTTTCTTCCATATGCCGGTAATGGGCTGAAAACGCCTGTTTTGGGACTCTGCAGAGAAAGTGTTTGCAGACTGCTGAATCCACACACGGGTTTAACTCTGGAAGTTGAGTGCACACATTGACAACCGTTCTGCTAGATAGCTGCGTTTTGGATTTAGAAGCAGATATTTCCCTGTGCTGACTGCTGTTTCTTCCATAGGCCGGAAATGGGCTGAAAACGCCTGTTTTGGGACTCTGCAGAGAATGTGTTTGCAGACTGCTGAATCCACACACGGGTTTAACTCTGGAAGTTGAGTGCACACATTGACAACCGTTCTGTTAGATAGCTGCGTTTTGGATTTAGAAGCAGATATTTCCCTGGGCTTACTGCTGTTTCTTCCATATGCCGGTAATGGGCTGAAAACGCCTGTTTTGGGACTCTGCAGAGAAAGTGTTTGCAGACTGCTGAATCCACACACGGGTTTAACTCTGGAAGTTGAGTGCACACATTGACAACCGTTCTGTTAGATAGCTGCGTTTTGGATTTAGAAGCAGATATTTCCCTGTGCTTACTGCTGTTTCTTCCATATGCCGGTAATGGGATGAAAACGCCTGTTTTGGGACCCTGCAGAGAAAGTGTTTGCAGACTGCTGAATCCAAACACGGGTTTAACTCTGGAAGTTGAGTGCACACATTGACAACCGTTCTGTTAGATAGCTGCGTATTGGATTTAGAATCAGATATTTCCCTGTGCTGACTGCTGTTTCTTCCATATGCCGGTAATGGGCTGAAAACGCCTGTTTTGGGGCTCTGCAGAGAAAGTGTTTGCAGACTGCTGAATCAACACACGGGTTTAACTCTGGAAGTTGAGTGCACACATTGACAACCGTTCTGTTAGATAGCTGCGTTTTGGATTTAGAAGCAGATATTTCCCTGTGCTTACTGCTGTTTCTTCCATATGCCGGTAATGGGCTGAAAACGCCTGTTTTGGGACTCTGCAGAGAAAGTGTTTGCAGACTGCTGAATCCACACACGGGATTAACTCTGGAAGTTGAGTGCACACATTGACAACCGTTCTGTTAGATAGCTGCGTTTTGGATTTAGAAGCAGATATTTCCCTGTGCTCACTGCTGTTTCTTCCATATGCCGGTAATGGGCTGAAAACGCCTGTTTTGGGACTCTGCAGAGAAAGCGTTTGCAGACTGCTGAATCCACACACCGGTTTAACTCTGGAAGTTGAGTGCACACATTGACAACCGTTCTGTTAGATAGCTGCGTTGTGGATTTAGAAGCAGATATTTCCCTGGGCTTACTGCTGTTTCTTCCATATGCCGGTAATGGGCTGAAAACGCCTGTTTTGGGACTCTGCAGAGAAAGCGTTTGCAGACTGCTGAATCCACACACCGGTTTAACTCTGGAAGTTGAGTGCACACATTGACAACCGTTCTGTTAGATAGCTGCGTTTTTGATTTAGAAGCAGATATTTCCCTGGGCTTACTGCTGTTTCTTCCATATGCCGGTAATGGGTTGAAAACGCCTGTTTTGGGACTCTGCAGAGAAAGTGTTTGCAGACTGCTGAATCCACACACGGGTTTAACTCTGGAAGTTGAGGGCACACATTGACAACCGTTCTGTTAGATAGCTGCGTTTTGGATTTAGAAGCAGATATTTCCCTGTGCTTACTGCTGTTTCTTCCATATGCCGGTAATGGGATGAAAACGCCTGTTTTGGGACTCTGCAGAGAAAGTGTTTGCAGACTGCTGGATCCACACACGGGTTTAACTCTGGAAGTTGAGTGCACACATTGACAACCGTTCTGTTAGATAGCTGCGTTTTGGATTTAGAAGCAGATATTTCCCTGGGCTTACTGCTGTTTCCTCTATATGCCGGTAATGGGCTGAAAACGCCTGTTTTGGGACTCTGCAGAGAAAGTGTTTGCAGACTGCCGAATCCACACACGGGTTTAACTCTGGAAGTTGAGTGCACACATTGACAACCGTTCTGTTAGATAGCTGCGTTTTGGATTTAGAAGCAGATAGTTCCCTGTGCTTACTGCTGTTTCTTCCATATGCCGGTAATGGGATGAAAACGCCTGTTTTGGGACTCTGCAGAGAAAGTGTTTGCAGACTGCTGAATCCACACACGGGTTTAACTCTGGAAGTTGAGTGCACACATTGACAACCGTTCTGTTAGATAGCTGTGTTTTGGATTTAAAGCAGATATTTCCCTGTGCTGACTGCTGTTTCTTCCATATGCCGGTAATGGGCTGAAAACGCCTGTTTTGGGACTCTGCAGAGAAAGTGTTTGCAGACTGCTGAATCCACACACGGGTTTAACTCTGGAAGTTGAGTGCACACATTGACAACCGTTCTGCTAGATAGCTGCGTTTTGGATTTAGAAGCAGATATTTCCCTGTGCTTACTGCTGTTTCTTCCATATGCCGGTAATGGGCTGAAAACGCCTGTTTTGGGACTCTGCAGAGAAAGTGTTTGCAGACCTCTGAATCCACACACGGGTTTAACTCTGGAAGTTGAGTGCACACATTGACTACCGTTCTGTTAGATAGCTGCGTTTTGGATTTAGAAGCAGATATTTCCCTGTGCTGACTGCTGTTACTTCCATATGCCTGTAATGGGATGAAAACGCCTGTTTTGGGACTCTGCAGAGAAAGTGTTTGCAGACTGCTGAATCCACACACGGGTTTAACTCTGGAAGTTGAGTGCACACATTGACAACCGTTCTGTTAGATAGCTGCGTTTTGGATTTAGAAGCAGATATTTCCCTGGGCTTACTGCTGCTTCTTCCATATGCCGGTAATGGGCTGAAAACGCCTGTTTTGGGACTCTTCAGAGAAAGTGTTTGCAGACTGCTGAATCCACACACGGGTTTAACTCTGGAAGTTGAGTGCACACATTGACAACCGTTCTGTTAGATAGCTGCGTTTTGGATTTAGAAGCAGATATTTCCCTGGGCTTACTGCTGTTTCTTCCATATGCCGGTAATGGGCTGAAAACGCCTGGTTTGGGACTCTGCAGAGAAGATGTTAGCAGACTACTTAATCCCACACGGGTTTAACTCTGGAAGTTGAGTGCACACATTGACAACCGTTCTGTTAGATAGCTGCGTTTTGGATTTAGAAGCAGATATTTCCCTGTGCTTACTGCTGTTTCTTCCATATGCCGGTAATGGGTTGAAAACGCCTGTTTTGGGACTCTGCAGAGAAAGTGTTTGCAGACTGCTGAATCCACACACGGGTTTAACACTGGAAGTTGAGTGCACACATTGACAACCGTTCTGTTAGATAGCTGCGTTTTGGATTTAGAAGCAGATATTTCCCTGTGCTTACTGCTGTTTCTTCCATATTCCGGTAATGGGATGAAAACGCCTGTTTTGGGACTCTGCAGAGAAAGTGTTTGCAGACTGCTGAATCCACACACGGGTTTAACTCTGGAAGTTGAGTGCACACATTGACAACCGTTCTGTTAGATAGCTGCGTTTTGGATTTAGAAGAAGATATTTCCCTGTGCTCACTGCTGTTTCTTCCATATGCCGGTAATGGGCTGAAAACGCCTGGTTTGGGACTCTGCAGAGAAAGTGTTTGCAGACTGCTGAATCCACACACGGGTTTAACTCTGGAAGTTGAGTGCACACATTGACAACCGTTCTGTTAGATAGCTGCGTTTTGGATTTAGAAGCAGATATTTCCCTGTGCTTACTGCTGTTTCTTCCATATGCCGGTAATGGGCTGAAAACGCCTCTTTTGGGACTCTGCAGAGAAAGTGTTTGCAGACTGCTGAATCGACACACGGGTTTAACTCTGGAAGTTGAGTGCACACATTGACAACCGTTCTGTTAGATAGCTGCGTTTTGGATTTAGAAGCAGATATTTCCCTGTGCTTACTGCTGTTTCTTCCATATGCCGGTAATGGGATGAAAACGCCTGTTTTGGGACTCTGCAGACAAAGTGTTTGCAGACTGCTGAATCCACACACGGGTTTAACTCTGGAAGTTGAGTGCACACATTGACAACCGTTCTGTTAGATAGCTGCGTTTTGGATTTAGAAGCAGATATTTCCCTGTGCTTACTGCTGTTTCTTCCATATGCCGGTAAAGGGCTGAAAACGCCTGTTTTGGGACTCTGCAGAGAAAGTGTTTGCAGACTCCTGAATCCACACACGGGATTAACTCTGGAAGTTGAGTGCACACATTGACAACCGTTCTGTTAGATAGCTGCGTTTTGGATTTAGAAGCAGATATTTCCCTGTGCTCACTGCTGTTTCTTCCATATGCGGGTAATGGGCTGAAAACGCCTGTTTTGGGACTCTGCAGAGAAAGTGTTTGCAGACTGCTGAATCCACACACGGGTTTAACTCTGGAAGTTGAGTGCACACATTGACAACCGTTCTGTTAGATAGCTGCGTTTTCGATTTAGAAGCAGATATTTCCCTGGGCTTACTGCTGTTTCTTCCATATGCCGGTAATGGGCTGAAAACGCCTGTTTTGGGACTCTGCAGAGAAAGCGTTTGCAGACTGCTGAATCCACACACCGGTTTAACTCTGGAAGTTGAGTGCACACATTGACAACCGTTCTGTTAGATAGCTGCGTTTTTGATTTAGAAGCAGATATTTCCCTGGGCTTACTGCTGTTTCTTCCATATGCCGGTAATGGGCTGAAAACGCCTGTTTTGGGACTCTGCAGAGAAAGCGTTTGCAGACTGCTGAATCCACACACCGGTTTAACTCTGGAAGTTGAGTGCACACATTGACAACCGTTCTGTTAGATAGCTGCGTTTTTGATTTAGAAGCAGATATTTCCCTGGGCTTACTGCTGTTTCTTCCATATGCCGGTAATGGGTTGAAAACGCCTGTTTTGGGACTCTTCAGAGAAAGTGTTTGCAGACTGCTGAATCCACACACGGGTTTAACTCTGGAAGTTGAGGGCACACATTGACAACCGTTCTGTTAGATAGCTGCGTTTTGGATTTAGAAGCAGATATTTCCCTGGGCTTACTGCTGTTTCTTACATATGCCGGTAATGGGCTGAAAACGCCTGTTTTGGGACTCTGCAGAGAAAGTGTTTGCAGACTGCTGAATCCACACACGGGTTTAACTCTGGAAGTTGAGTGCACACATTGACAACCGTTCTGTTAGATAGCTGCGTTTTGGATTTAGAAGCAGATATTTCCCTGGGCTTACTGCTGTTTCTTACATATGCCGGTAATGGGCTGAAAACGCCTGTTTTGGGACTCTGCAGAGAAAGTGTTTGCAGACTGCTGAATCCACACACGGGTTTAACTCTGGAAGTTGTGTGCACACATTGACAACCGTTCTGTTAGATAGCTGCGTTTTGGAATTAGAAGCAGATATTTCCCTGGGCTTACTGCTGTTTCTTCCATATGCCGGTAATGGGCTGAAAACGCCTGTTTTGGGACTCTGCAGAGAAAGTGTTTGCAGACTGCTGAATCCACACACGGGTTTAACTCTGGAAGTTGAGTGCACACATTGACAACCGTTCTGTTAGATAGCTGCGTTTTGGATTTAGAAGCAGATATTTCCCTGGGCTTACTGCTGTTTCTTCCATATGCCGGTAATGGGCTGAAAACGCCTGTTTTGGGACTCTGCAGAGAAAGTGTTTGCAGACCTCTGAATCCACACACGGGTTTAACTCTGGAAGTTGAGTGCACACATTGACTACCGTTCTGTTAGATAGCTGCGTTTTGGATTTAGAAGCAGATATTTCCCTGTGCTGACTGCTGTTACTTCCATATGCCTGTAATGGGATGAAAACGCCTGTTTTGGGACTCTGCAGAGAAAGTGTTTGCAGACTGCTGAATCCACACACGGGTTTAACTCTGGAAGTTGAGTGCACACATTGACAACCGTTCTGTTAGATAGCTGCGTTTTGGATTTAGAAGCAGATATTTCCCTGGGCTTACTGCTGCTTCTTCCATATGCCGGTAATGGGCTGAAAACGCCTGTTTTGGGACTCTTCAGAGAAAGTGTTTGCAGACTGCTGAATCCACACACGGGTTTAACTCTGGAAGTTGAGTGCACACATTGACAACCGTTCTGTTAGATAGCTGCGTTTTGGATTTAGAAGCAGATATTTCCCTGGGCTTACTGCTGTTTCTTCCATATGCCGGTAATGGGCTGAAAACGCCTGGTTTGGGACTCTGCAGAGAAGATGTTAGCAGACTACTTAATCCCCACACGGGTTTAACTCTGGAAGTTGAGTGCACACATTGACAACCGTTCTGTTAGATAGCTGCGTTTTGGATTTAGAAGCAGATATTTCCCTGTGCTTACTGCTGTTTCTTCCATATGCCGGTAATGGGTTGAAAACGCCTGTTTTGGGACTCTGCAGAGAAAGTGTTTGCAGACTGCTGAATCCACACACGGGTTTAACACTGGAAGTTGAGTGCACACATTGACAACCGTTCTGTTAGATAGCTGCGTTTTGGATTTAGAAGCAGATATTTCCCTGTGCTTACTGCTGTTTCTTCCATATTCCGGTAATGGGATGAAAACGCCTGTTTTGGGACTCTGCAGAGAAAGTGTTTGCAGACTGCTGAATCCACACACGGGTTTAACTCTGGAAGTTGAGTGCACACATTGACAACCGTTCTGTTAGATAGCTGCGTTTTGGATTTAGAAGAAGATATTTCCCTGTGCTGACTGCTGTTTCTTCCATATGCCGGTAATGGGCTGAAAACGCCTGTTTTGGGACTCTGCAGAGAAAGTGTTTGCAGACTGCTGAATCCACACACGGGTTTAACTCTGGAAGTTGAGTGCACACATTGACAACCGTTCTGTTAGATAGCTGCGTTTTGGATTTAGAAGCAGATATTTCCCTGTGCTTACTGCTGTTTCTTCCATATGCCGGTAATGGGCTGAAAACGCCTCTTTTGGGACTCTGCAGAGAAAGTGTTTGCAGACTGCTGAATCCACACACGGGTTTAACTCTGGAAGTTGAGTGCACACATTGACAACCGTTCTGTTAGATAGCTGCGTTTTGGATTTAGAAGCAGATATTTCCCTGTGCTTACTGCTGTTTCTTCCATATGCCGGTAATGGGATGAAAACGCCTGTTTTGGGACTCTGCAGAGAAAGTGTTTACAGACTGCTGAATCCACACACGGGTTTAACTCTGGAAGTTGAGTGCACACATTGACAACCGTTCTGTTAGATAGCTGCGTTTTGGATTTAGAAGCAGATATTTCCCTGGGCTTACTGCTGTTTCTTCTATATGCCGGTAATGGGCTGAAAACGCCTGTTTTGGGACTCTGCAGAGAAAGTGTTTGCAGACTGCCGAATCCACACACGGGTTTAACTCTGGAAGTTGAGTGCACACATTGACAACCGTTCTGTTAGATAGCTGCGTTTTGGATTTAGAAGCAGATAGTTCCCTGTGCTTACTGCTGTTTCTTCCATATGCCGGTAATGGGATGAAAACGCCTGTTTTGGGACTCTGCAGAGAAAGTGTTTGCAGACTGCTGGATCCACACACGGGTTTAACTCTGGAAGTTGAGTGCACACATTGACAACCGTTCTGTTAGATAGCTGTGTTTTGGATTTAAAGCAGATATTTCCCTGTGCTGACTGCTGTTTCTTCCATATGCCGGTAATGGGCTGAAAACGCCTGTTTTGGGACTCTGCAGAGAAAGTGTTTGCAGACTGCTGATTCCACACACGGGTTTAACTCTGGAAGTTGAGTGCACACATTGACAACCGTTCTGCTAGATAGCTGCGTTTTGGATTTAGAAGCAGATATTTCCCTGTGCTTACTGCTGTTTCTTCCATATGCCGGTAATGGGCTGAAAACGCCTGTTTTGGGACTCTGCAGAGAAAGTCTTTGCAGACTGCTGAATCCACACACCGGTTTAACTCTGGAAGTTGAGTGCACACATTGACAACCGTTCTGTTAGATAGCTGCGTTTTGGATTTAGAAGCAGATATTTCCCTGTGCTTACTGCTGTTTCTTCCATATGCCGGTAATGGGCTGAAAACGCCTCTTTTGGGACTCTGCAGAGAAAGTGTTTGCAGACTGCTGAATCCACACACGGGTTTAACTCTGGAAGTTGAGTGCACACATTGACAACCGTTCTGTTAGATAGCTGCGTTTTGGATTTAGAAGCAGATATTTCCCTGTGCTTACTGCTGTTTCTTCTATATGCCGGTAATGGGATGAAAACGCCTGTTTTGGGACTCTGCAGACAAAGTGTTTGCAGACTGCTGAATCCACACACGGGTTTAACTCTGGAAGTTGAGTGCACACATTGACAACCGTTCTGTTAGATAGCTGCGTTTTGGATTTGGAAGCAGATATTTCCCTGGGCTTACTGCTGTTTCTTCCATATGCCGGTAAAGGGCTGAAAACGCCTGTTTTGGGACTCTGCAGAGAAAGTGTTTGCAGACTGCTGAATCCACACACGGGATTAACTCTGGAAGTTGAGTGCACACATTGACAACCGTTCTGTTAGATAGCTGCATTTTGGATTTAGAAGCAGATATTTCCCTGTGCTCACTGCTGTTTCTTCCATATGCGGGTAATGGGCTGAAAACGCCTGTTTTGGGACTCTGCAGAGAAAGTGTTTGCAGACTGCTGAATCCACACACGGGTTTAACTCTGGAAGTTGAGTGCACACATTGACAACCGTTCTGTTAGATAGCTGCGTTTTGGATTTAGAAGCAGATATTTCCCTGGGCTTACTGCTGTTTCTTCCATATGCCGGTAATGGGCTGAAAACGCCTGTTTTGGGACTCTGCAGAGAAAGTGTTTGCAGACTGCTGAATCCACACACGGGTTTAACTCTGGAAGTTGAGTGCACACATTGACAACCGTTCTGCTAGATAGCTGCGTTTTGGATTTAGAAGCAGATATTTCCCTGTGCTGACTGCTGTTTCTTCCATAGGCCGGAAATGGGCTGAAAACGCCTGTTTTGGGACTCTGCAGAGAATGTGTTTGCAGACTGCTGAATCCACACACGGGTTTAACTCTGGAAGTTGAGTGCACACATTGACAACCGTTCTGTTAGATAGCTGCGTTTTGGATTTAGAAGCAGATATTTCCCTGGGCTTACTGCTGTTTCTTCCATATGCCGGTAATGGGCTGAAAACGCCTGTTTTGGGACTCTGCAGAGAAAGTGTTTGCAGACTGCTGAATCCACACACGGGTTTAACTCTGGAAGTTGAGTGCACACATTGACAACCGTTCTGTTAGATAGCTGCGTTTTGGATTTAGAAGCAGATATTTCCCTGTGCTTACTGCTGTTTCTTCCATATGCCGGTAATGGGATGAAAACGCCTGTTTTGGGACCCTGCAGAGAAAGTGTTTGTAGACTGCTGAATCCAAACACGGGTTTAACTCTGGAAGTTGAGTGCACACATTGACAACCGTTCTGTTAGATAGCTGCGTTTTGGATTTAGAAGCAGATATTTCCCTGTGCTTACTGCTGTTTCTTCCATATGCCGGTAATGGGCTGAAAACGCCTGTTTTGGGACTCTGCAGAGAAAGTGTTTGCAGACTGCTGAATCCACACACGGGTTTAACACTGGAAGTTGAGTGCACACATTGACAACCGTTCTGTTAGATAGCTGCGTTTTGGATTTAGAAGCAGATATTTCCCTGTGCTTACTGCTGTTTCTTCCATATTCCGGTAATGGGATGAAAACGCCTGTTTTGGGACTCTGCAGAGAAAGTGTTTGCAGACTGCTGAATCCACACACGGGTTTAACTCTGGAAGTTGAGTGCACACATTGACAACCGTTCTGTTAGATAGCTGCGTTTTGGATTTAGAAGAAGATATTTCCCTGTGCTGACTGCTGTTTCTTCCATATGCCGGTAATGGGCTGAAAACGCCTGTTTTGGGACTCTGCAGAGAAAGTGTTTGCAGACTGCTGAATCCACACACGGGTTTAACTCTGGAAGTTGAGTGCACACATTGACAACCGTTCTGTTAGATAGCTGCGTTTTGGATTTAGAAGCAGATATTTCCCTGGGCTTACTGCTGTTTCTTCCATATGCCGGTAATGGGCTGAAAACGCCTCTTTTGGGACTCTGCAGAGAAAGTGTTTGCAGACTGCTGAATCCACACACGGGTTTAACTCTGGAAGTTGAGTGCACACATTGACAACCGTTCTGTTAGATAGCTGCGTTTTGGATTTAGAAGCAGATATTTCCCTGTGCTTACTGCTGTTTCTTCTATATGCCGGTAATGGGATGAAAACGCCTGTTTTGGGACTCTGCAGACAAAGTGTTTGCAGACTGCTGAATCCACACACGGGTTTAACTCTGGAAGTTGAGTGCACACATTGACAACCGTTCTGTTAGATAGCTGCGTTTTGGATTTGGAAGCAGATATTTCCCTGGGCTTACTGCTGTTTCTTCCATATGCCGGTAAAGGGCTGAAAACGCCTGTTTTGGGACTCTGCAGAGAAAGTGTTTGCAGACTGCTGAATCCACACACGGGATTAACTCTGGAAGTTGAGTGCACACATTGACAACCGTTCTGTTAGATAGCTGCGTTTTGGATTTAGAAGCAGATATTTCCCTGTGCTCACTGCTGTTTCTTCCATATGCGGGTAATGGGCTGAAAACGCCTGTTTTGGGACTCTGCAGAGAAAGTGTTTGCAGACTGCTGAATCCACACACGGGTTTAACTCTGGAAGTTGAGTGCACACATTGACAACCGTTCTGTTAGATAGCTGCGTTTTGGATTTAGAAGCAGATATTTCCCTGGGCTTACTGCTGTTTCTTCCATATGCCGGTAATGGGCTGAAAACGCCTGTTTTGGGACTCTGCAGAGAAAGTGTTTGCAGACTGCTGAATCCACACACGGGTTTAACTCTGGAAGTTGAGTGCACACATTGACAACCGTTCTGCTAGATAGCTGCGTTTTGGATTTAGAAGCAGATATTTCCCTGTGCTGACTGCTGTTTCTTCCATAGGCCGGAAATGGGCTGAAAACGCCTGTTTTGGGACTCTGCAGAGAAAGTGTTTGCAGACTGCTGAATCCACACACGGGTTTAACTCTGGAAGTTGAGTGCACACATTGACAACCGTTCTGTTAGATAGCTGCGTTTTGGATTTAGAAGCAGATATTTCCCTGGGCTTACTGCTGTTTCTTCCATATGCCGGTAATGGGCTGAAAACGCCTGTTTTGGGACTCTGCAGAGAAAGTGTTTGCAGACTGCTGAATCCACACACGGGTTTAACTCTGGAAGTTGAGTGCACACATTGACAACCGTTCTGTTAGATAGCTGCGTTTTGGATTTAGAAGCAGATATTTCCCTGTGCTTACTGCTGTTTCTTCCATATGCCGGTAATGGGATGAAAACGCCTGTTTTGGGACCCTGCAGAGAAAGTGTTTGCAGACTGCTGAATCCAAACACGGGTTTAACTCTGGAAGTTGAGTGCACACATTGACAACCGTTCTGTTAGATAGCTGCGTATTGGATTTAGAATCAGATATTTCCCTGTGCTGACTGCTGTTTCTTCCATATGCCGGTAATGGGCTGAAAACGCCTGTTTTGGGGCTCTGCAGAGAAAGTGTTTGCAGACTGCTGAATCAACACACGGGTTTAACTCTGGAAGTTGAGTGCACACATTGACAACCGTTCTGTTAGATAGCTGCGTTTTGGATTTAGAAGCAGATATTTCCCTGTGCTTACTGCTGTTTCTTCCATATGCCGGTAATGGGCTGAAAACGCCTGTTTTGGGACTCTGCAGAGAAAGTGTTTGCAGACTGCTGAATCCACACACGGGATTAACTCTGGAAGTTGAGTGCACACATTGACAACCGTTCTGTTAGATAGCTGCGTTTTGGATTTAGAAGCAGATATTTCCCTGTGCTCACTGCTGTTTCTTCCATATGCCGGTAATGGGCTGAAAACGCCTGTTTTGGGACTCTGCAGAGAAAGCGTTTGCAGACTGCTGAATCCACACACCGGTTTAACTCTGGAAGTTGAGTGCACACATTGACAACCGTTCTGTTAGATAGCTGCGTTGTGGATTTAGAAGCAGATATTTCCCTGGGCTTACTGCTGTTTCTTCCATATGCCGGTAATGGGCTGAAAACGCCTGTTTTGGGACTCTGCAGAGAAAGCGTTTGCAGACTGCTGAATCCACACACCGGTTTAACTCTGGAAGTTGAGTGCACACATTGACAACCGTTCTGTTAGATAGCTGCGTTTTTGATTTAGAAGCAGATATTTCCCTGGGCTTACTGCTGTTTCTTCCATATGCCGGTAATGGGTTGAAAACGCCTGTTTTGGGACTCTGCAGAGAAAGTGTTTGCAGACTGCTGAATCCACACACGGGTTTAACTCTGGAAGTTGAGGGCACACATTGACAACCGTTCTGTTAGATAGCTGCGTTTTGGATTTAGAAGCAGATATTTCCCTGTGCTTACTGCTGTTTCTTCCATATGCCGGTAATGGGATGAAAACGCCTGTTTTGGGACTCTGCAGAGAAAGTGTTTGCAGACTGCTGGATCCACACACGGGTTTAACTCTGGAAGTTGAGTGCACACATTGACAACCGTTCTGTTAGATAGCTGCGTTTTGGATTTAGAAGCAGATATTTCCCTGGGCTTACTGCTGTTTCCTCTATATGCCGGTAATGGGCTGAAAACGCCTGTTTTGGGACTCTGCAGAGAAAGTGTTTGCAGACTGCCGAATCCACACACGGGTTTAACTCTGGAAGTTGAGTGCACACATTGACAACCGTTCTGTTAGATAGCTGCGTTTTGGATTTAGAAGCAGATAGTTCCCTGTGCTTACTGCTGTTTCTTCCATATGCCGGTAATGGGATGAAAACGCCTGTTTTGGGACTCTGCAGAGAAAGTGTTTGCAGACTGCTGAATCCACACACGGGTTTAACTCTGGAAGTTGAGTGCACACATTGACAACCGTTCTGTTAGATAGCTGTGTTTTGGATTTAAAGCAGATATTTCCCTGTGCTGACTGCTGTTTCTTCCATATGCCGGTAATGGGCTGAAAACGCCTGTTTTGGGACTCTGCAGAGAAAGTGTTTGCAGACTGCTGAATCCACACACGGGTTTAACTCTGGAAGTTGAGTGCACACATTGACAACCGTTCTGCTAGATAGCTGCGTTTTGGATTTAGAAGCAGATATTTCCCTGTGCTTACTGCTGTTTCTTCCATATGCCGGTAATGGGCTGAAAACGCCTGTTTTGGGACTCTGCAGAGAAAGTGTTTGCAGACCTCTGAATCCACACACGGGTTTAACTCTGGAAGTTGAGTGCACACATTGACTACCGTTCTGTTAGATAGCTGCGTTTTGGATTTAGAAGCAGATATTTCCCTGTGCTGACTGCTGTTACTTCCATATGCCTGTAATGGGATGAAAACGCCTGTTTTGGGACTCTGCAGAGAAAGTGTTTGCAGACTGCTGAATCCACACACGGGTTTAACTCTGGAAGTTGAGTGCACACATTGACAACCGTTCTGTTAGATAGCTGCGTTTTGGATTTAGAAGCAGATATTTCCCTGGGCTTACTGCTGCTTCTTCCATATGCCGGTAATGGGCTGAAAACGTCTGTTTTGGGACTCTTCAGAGAAAGTGTTTGCAGACTGCTGAATCCACACACGGGTTTAACTCTGGAAGTTGAGTGCACACATTGACAACCGTTCTGTTAGATAGCTGCGTTTTGGATTTAGAAGCAGATATTTCCCTGGGCTTACTGCTGTTTCTTCCATATGCCGGTAATGGGCTGAAAACGCCTGGTTTGGGACTCTGCAGAGAAGATGTTAGCAGACTACTTAATCCCCACACGGGTTTAACTCTGGAAGTTGAGTGCACACATTGACAACCGTTCTGTTAGATAGCTGCGTTTTGGATTTAGAAGCAGATATTTCCCTGTGCTTACTGCTGTTTCTTCCATATGCCGGTAATGGGTTGAAAACGCCTGTTTTGGGACTCTGCAGAGAAAGTGTTTGCAGACTGCTGAATCCACACACGGGTTTAACACTGGAAGTTGAGTGCACACATTGACAACCGTTCTGTTAGATAGCTGCGTTTTGGATTTAGAAGCAGATATTTCCCTGTGCTTACTGCTGTTTCTTCCATATTCCGGTAATGGGATGAAAACGCCTGTTTTGGGACTCTGCAGAGAAAGTGTTTGCAGACTGCTGAATCCACACACGGGTTTAACTCTGGAAGTTGAGTGCACACATTGACAACCGTTCTGTTAGATAGCTGCGTTTTGGATTTAGAAGAAGATATTTCCCTGTGCTCACTGCTGTTTCTTCCATATGCCGGTAATGGGCTGAAAACGCCTGGTTTGGGACTCTGCAGAGAAAGTGTTTGCAGACTGCTGAATCCACACACGGGTTTAACTCTGGAAGTTGAGTGCACACATTGACAACCGTTCTGTTAGATAGCTGCGTTTTGGATTTAGAAGCAGATATTTCCCTGTGCTTACTGCTGTTTCTTCCATATGCCGGTAATGGGCTGAAAACGCCTCTTTTGGGACTCTGCAGAGAAAGTGTTTGCAGACTGCTGAATCGACACACGGGTTTAACTCTGGAAGTTGAGTGCACACATTGACAACCGTTCTGTTAGATAGCTGCGTTTTGGATTTAGAAGCAGATATTTCCCTGTGCTTACTGCTGTTTCTTCCATATGCCGGTAATGGGATGAAAACGCCTGTTTTGGGACTCTGCAGACAAAGTGTTTGCAGACTGCTGAATCCACACACGGGTTTAACTCTGGAAGTTGAGTGCACACATTGACAACCGTTCTGTTAGATAGCTGCGTTTTGGATTTAGAAGCAGATATTTCCCTGTGCTTACTGCTGTTTCTTCCATATGCCGGTAAAGGGCTGAAAACGCCTGTTTTGGGACTCTGCAGAGAAAGTGTTTGCAGACTCCTGAATCCACACACGGGATTAACTCTGGAAGTTGAGTGCACACATTGACAACCGTTCTGTTAGATAGCTGCGTTTTGGATTTAGAAGCAGATATTTCCCTGTGCTCACTGCTGTTTCTTCCATATGCGGGTAATGGGCTGAAAACGCCTGTTTTGGGACTCTGCAGAGAAAGTGTTTGCAGACTGCTGAATCCACACACGGGTTTAACTCTGGAAGTTGAGTGCACACATTGACAACCGTTCTGTTAGATAGCTGCGTTTTCGATTTAGAAGCAGATATTTCCCTGGGCTTACTGCTGTTTCTTCCATATGCCGGTAATGGGCTGAAAACGCCTGTTTTGGGACTCTGCAGAGAAAGCGTTTGCAGACTGCTGAATCCACACACCGGTTTAACTCTGGAAGTTGAGTGCACACATTGACAACCGTTCTGTTAGATAGCTGCGTTTTTGATTTAGAAGCAGATATTTCCCTGGGCTTACTGCTGTTTCTTCCATATGCCGGTAATGGGCTGAAAACGCCTGTTTTGGGACTCTGCAGAGAAAGCGTTTGCAGACTGCTGAATCCACACACCGGTTTAACTCTGGAAGTTGAGTGCACACATTGACAACCGTTCTGTTAGATAGCTGCGTTTTTGATTTAGAAGCAGATATTTCCCTGGGCTTACTGCTGTTTCTTCCATATGCCGGTAATGGGTTGAAAACGCCTGTTTTGGGACTCTTCAGAGAAAGTGTTTGCAGACTGCTGAATCCACACACGGGTTTAACTCTGGAAGTTGAGGGCACACATTGACAACCGTTCTGTTAGATAGCTGCGTTTTGGATTTAGAAGCAGATATTTCCCTGGGCTTACTGCTGTTTCTTACATATGCCGGTAATGGGCTGAAAACGCCTGTTTTGGGACTCTGCAGAGAAAGTGTTTGCAGACTGCTGAATCCACACACGGGTTTAACTCTGGAAGTTGAGTGCACACATTGACAACCGTTCTGTTAGATAGCTGCGTTTTGGATTTAGAAGCAGATATTTCCCTGGGCTTACTGCTGTTTCTTACATATGCCGGTAATGGGCTGAAAACGCCTGTTTTGGGACTCTGCAGAGAAAGTGTTTGCAGACTGCTGAATCCACACACGGGTTTAACTCTGGAAGTTGTGTGCACACATTGACAACCGTTCTGTTAGATAGCTGCGTTTTGGAATTAGAAGCAGATATTTCCCTGGGCTTACTGCTGTTTCTTCCATATGCCGGTAATGGGCTGAAAACGCCTGTTTTGGGACTCTGCAGAGAAAGTGTTTGCAGACTGCTGAATCCACACACGGGTTTAACTCTGGAAGTTGAGTGCACACATTGACAACCGTTCTGTTAGATAGCTGCGTTTTGGATTTAGAAGCAGATATTTCCCTGGGCTTACTGCTGTTTCTTCCATATGCCGGTAATGGGCTGAAAACGCCTGTTTTGGGACTCTGCAGAGAAAGTGTTTGCAGACCTCTGAATCCACACACGGGTTTAACTCTGGAAGTTGAGTGCACACATTGACTACCGTTCTGTTAGATAGCTGCGTTTTGGATTTAGAAGCAGATATTTCCCTGTGCTGACTGCTGTTACTTCCATATGCCTGTAATGGGATGAAAACGCCTGTTTTGGGACTCTGCAGAGAAAGTGTTTGCAGACTGCTGAATCCACACACGGGTTTAACTCTGGAAGTTGAGTGCACACATTGACAACCGTTCTGTTAGATAGCTGCGTTTTGGATTTAGAAGCAGATATTTCCCTGGGCTTACTGCTGCTTCTTCCATATGCCGGTAATGGGCTGAAAACGCCTGTTTTGGGACTCTTCAGAGAAAGTGTTTGCAGACTGCTGAATCCACACACGGGTTTAACTCTGGAAGTTGAGTGCACACATTGACAACCGTTCTGTTAGATAGCTGCGTTTTGGATTTAGAAGCAGATATTTCCCTGGGCTTACTGCTGTTTCTTCCATATGCCGGTAATGGGCTGAAAACGCCTGGTTTGGGACTCTGCAGAGAAGATGTTAGCAGACTACTTAATCCCCACACGGGTTTAACTCTGGAAGTTGAGTGCACACATTGACAACCGTTCTGTTAGATAGCTGCGTTTTGGATTTAGAAGCAGATATTTCCCTGTGCTTACTGCTGTTTCTTCCATATGCCGGTAATGGGTTGAAAACGCCTGTTTTGGGACTCTGCAGAGAAAGTGTTTGCAGACTGCTGAATCCACACACGGGTTTAACACTGGAAGTTGAGTGCACACATTGACAACCGTTCTGTTAGATAGCTGCGTTTTGGATTTAGAAGCAGATATTTCCCTGTGCTTACTGCTGTTTCTTCCATATTCCGGTAATGGGATGAAAACGCCTGTTTTGGGACTCTGCAGAGAAAGTGTTTGCAGACTGCTGAATCCACACACGGGTTTAACTCTGGAAGTTGAGTGCACACATTGACAACCGTTCTGTTAGATAGCTGCGTTTTGGATTTAGAAGAAGATATTTCCCTGTGCTGACTGCTGTTTCTTCCATATGCCGGTAATGGGCTGAAAACGCCTGTTTTGGGACTCTGCAGAGAAAGTGTTTGCAGACTGCTGAATCCACACACGGGTTTAACTCTGGAAGTTGAGTGCACACATTGACAACCGTTCTGTTAGATAGCTGCGTTTTGGATTTAGAAGCAGATATTTCCCTGTGCTTACTGCTGTTTCTTCCATATGCCGGTAATGGGCTGAAAACGCCTCTTTTGGGACTCTGCAGAGAAAGTGTTTGCAGACTGCTGAATCCACACACGGGTTTAACTCTGGAAGTTGAGTGCACACATTGACAACCGTTCTGTTAGATAGCTGCGTTTTGGATTTAGAAGCAGATATTTCCCTGTGCTTACTGCTGTTTCTTCCATATGCCGGTAATGGGATGAAAACGCCTGTTTTGGGACTCTGCAGAGAAAGTGTTTACAGACTGCTGAATCCACACACGGGTTTAACTCTGGAAGTTGAGTGCACACATTGACAACCGTTCTGTTAGATAGCTGCGTTTTGGATTTAGAAGCAGATATTTCCCTGGGCTTACTGCTGTTTCTTCTATATGCCGGTAATGGGCTGAAAACGCCTGTTTTGGGACTCTGCAGAGAAAGTGTTTGCAGACTGCCGAATCCACACACGGGTTTAACTCTGGAAGTTGAGTGCACACATTGACAACCGTTCTGTTAGATAGCTGCGTTTTGGATTTAGAAGCAGATAGTTCCCTGTGCTTACTGCTGTTTCTTCCATATGCCGGTAATGGGATGAAAACGCCTGTTTTGGGACTCTGCAGAGAAAGTGTTTGCAGACTGCTGGATCCACACACGGGTTTAACTCTGGAAGTTGAGTGCACACATTGACAACCGTTCTGTTAGATAGCTGTGTTTTGGATTTAAAGCAGATATTTCCCTGTGCTGACTGCTGTTTCTTCCATATGCCGGTAATGGGCTGAAAACGCCTGTTTTGGGACTCTGCAGAGAAAGTGTTTGCAGACTGCTGATTCCACACACGGGTTTAACTCTGGAAGTTGAGTGCACACATTGACAACCGTTCTGCTAGATAGCTGCGTTTTGGATTTAGAAGCAGATATTTCCCTGTGCTTACTGCTGTTTCTTCCATATGCCGGTAATGGGCTGAAAACGCCTGTTTTGGGACTCTGCAGAGAAAGTCTTTGCAGACTGCTGAATCCACACACCGGTTTAACTCTGGAAGTTGAGTGCACACATTGACAACCGTTCTGTTAGATAGCTGCGTTTTGGATTTAGAAGCAGATATTTCCCTGTGCTTACTGCTGTTTCTTCCATATGCCGGTAATGGGCTGAAAACGCCTCTTTTGGGACTCTGCAGAGAAAGTGTTTGCAGACTGCTGAATCCACACACGGGTTTAACTCTGGAAGTTGAGTGCACACATTGACAACCGTTCTGTTAGATAGCTGCGTTTTGGATTTAGAAGCAGATATTTCCCTGTGCTTACTGCTGTTTCTTCTATATGCCGGTAATGGGATGAAAACGCCTGTTTTGGGACTCTGCAGACAAAGTGTTTGCAGACTGCTGAATCCACACACGGGTTTAACTCTGGAAGTTGAGTGCACACATTGACAACCGTTCTGTTAGATAGCTGCGTTTTGGATTTGGAAGCAGATATTTCCCTGGGCTTACTGCTGTTTCTTCCATATGCCGGTAAAGGGCTGAAAACGCCTGTTTTGGGACTCTGCAGAGAAAGTGTTTGCAGACTGCTGAATCCACACACGGGATTAACTCTGGAAGTTGAGTGCACACATTGACAACCGTTCTGTTAGATAGCTGCATTTTGGATTTTGAAGCAGATATTTCCCTGTGCTCACTGCTGTTTCTTCCATATGCGGGTAATGGGCTGAAAACGCCTGTTTTGGGACTCTGCAGAGAAAGTGTTTGCAGACTGCTGAATCCACACACGGGTTTAACTCTGGAAGTTGAGTGCACACATTGACAACCGTTCTGTTAGATAGCTGCGTTTTGGATTTAGAAGCAGATATTTCCCTGGGCTTACTGCTGTTTCTTCCATATGCCGGTAATGGGCTGAAAACGCCTGTTTTGGGACTCTGCAGAGAAAGTGTTTGCAGACTGCTGAATCCACACACGGGTTTAACTCTGGAAGTTGAGTGCACACATTGACAACCGTTCTGCTAGATAGCTGCGTTTTGGATTTAGAAGCAGATATTTCCCTGTGCTGACTGCTGTTTCTTCCATAGGCCGGAAATGGGCTGAAAACGCCTGTTTTGGGACTCTGCAGAGAATGTGTTTGCAGACTGCTGAATCCACACACGGGTTTAACTCTGGAAGTTGAGTGCACACATTGACAACCGTTCTGTTAGATAGCTGCGTTTTGGATTTAGAAGCAGATATTTCCCTGGGCTTACTGCTGTTTCTTCCATATGCCGGTAATGGGCTGAAAACGCCTGTTTTGGGACTCTGCAGAGAAAGTGTTTGCAGACTGCTGAATCCACACACGGGTTTAACTCTGGAAGTTGAATGCACACATTGACAACCGTTCTGTTAGATAGCTGCGTTTTGGATTTAGAAGCAGATATTTCCCTGTGCTTACTGCTGTTTCTTCCATATGCCGGTAATGGGATGAAAACGCCTGTTTTGGGACCCTGCAGAGAAAGTGTTTGTAGACTGCTGAATCCAAACACGGGTTTAACTCTGGAAGTTGAGTGCACACATTGACAACCGTTCTGTTAGATAGCTGCGTTTTGGATTTAGAAGCAGATATTTCCCTGTGCTTACTGCTGTTTCTTCCATATGCCGGTAATGGGCTGAAAACGCCTGTTTTGGGACTCTGCAGAGAAAGTGTTTGCAGACTGCTGAATCCACACACGGGTTTAACACTGGAAGTTGAGTGCACACATTGACAACCGTTCTGTTAGATAGCTGCGTTTTGGATTTAGAAGCAGATATTTCCCTGTGCTTACTGCTGTTTCTTCCATATTCCGGTAATGGGATGAAAACGCCTGTTTTGGGACTCTGCAGAGAAAGTGTTTGCAGACTGCTGAATCCACACACGGGTTTAACTCTGGAAGTTGAGTGCACACATTGACAACCGTTCTGTTAGATAGCTGCGTTTTGGATTTAGAAGAAGATATTTCCCTGTGCTGACTGCTGTTTCTTCCATATGCCGGTAATGGGCTGAAAACGCCTGTTTTGGGACTCTGCAGAGAAAGTGTTTGCAGACTGCTGAATCCACACACGGGTTTAACTCTGGAAGTTGAGTGCACACATTGACAACCGTTCTGTTAGATAGCTGCGTTTTGGATTTAGAAGCAGATATTTCCCTGGGCTTACTGCTGTTTCTTCCATATGCCGGTAATGGGCTGAAAACGCCTCTTTTGGGACTCTGCAGAGAAAGTGTTTGCAGACTGCTGAATCCACACACGGGTTTAACTCTGGAAGTTGAGTGCACACATTGACAACCGTTCTGTTAGATAGCTGCGTTTTGGATTTAGAAGCAGATATTTCCCTGTGCTTACTGCTGTTTCTTCTATATGCCGGTAATGGGATGAAAACGCCTGTTTTGGGACTCTGCAGACAAAGTGTTTGCAGACTGCTGAATCCACACACGGGTTTAACTCTGGAAGTTGAGTGCACACATTGACAACCGTTCTGTTAGATAGCTGCGTTTTGGATTTAGAAGCAGATATTTCCCTGTGCTTACTGCTGTTTCTTCCATATGCCGGTAATGGGATGAAAACGCCTGTTTTGGGACCCTGCAGAGAAAGTGTTTGCAGACTGCTGAATCCAAACACGGGTTTAACTCTGGAAGTTGAGTGCACACATTGACAACCGTTCTGTTAGATAGCTGCGTATTGGATTTAGAATCAGATATTTCCCTGTGCTGACTGCTGTTTCTTCCATATGCCGGTAATGGGCTGAAAACGCCTGTTTTGGGGCTCTGCAGAGAAAGTGTTTGCAGACTGCTGAATCAACACACGGGTTTAACTCTGGAAGTTGAGTGCACACATTGACAACCATTCTGTTAGATAGCTGCGTTTTGGATTTAGAAGCAGATATTTCCCTGTGCTTACTGCTGTTTCTTCCATATGCCGGTAATGGGCTGAAAACGCCTGTTTTGGGACTCTGCAGAGAAAGTGTTTGCAGACTGCTGAATCCACACACGGGATTAACTCTGGAAGTTGAGTGCACACATTGACAACCGTTCTGTTAGATAGCTGCGTTTTGGATTTAGAAGCAGATATTTCCCTGTGCTCACTGCTGTTTCTTCCATATGCCGGTAATGGGCTGAAAACGCCTGTTTTGGGACTCTGCAGAGAAAGCGTTTGCAGACTGCTGAATCCACACACCGGTTTAACTCTGGAAGTTGAGTGCACACATTGACAACCGTTCTGTTAGATAGCTGCGTTGTGGATTTAGAAGCAGATATTTCCCTGGGCTTACTGCTGTTTCTTCCATATGCCGGTAATGGGCTGAAAACGCCTGTTTTGGGACTCTGCAGAGAAAGCGTTTGCAGACTGCTGAATCCACACACCGGTTTAACTCTGGAAGTTGAGTGCACACATTGACAACCGTTCTGTTAGATAGCTGCGTTTTTGATTTAGAAGCAGATATTTCCCTGGGCTTACTGCTGTTTCTTCCATATGCCGGTAATGGGTTGAAAACGCCTGTTTTGGGACTCTGCAGAGAAAGTGTTTGCAGACTGCTGAATCCACACACGGGTTTAACTCTGGAAGTTGAGGGCACACATTGACAACCGTTCTGTTAGATAGCTGCGTTTTGGATTTAGAAGCAGATATTTCCCTGTGCTTACTGCTGTTTCTTCCATATGCCGGTAATGGGATGAAAACGCCTGTTTTGGGACTCTGCAGAGAAAGTGTTTGCAGACTGCTGGATCCACACACGGGTTTAACTCTGGAAGTTGAGTGCACACATTGACAACCGTTCTGTTAGATAGCTGCGTTTTGGATTTAGAAGCAGATATTTCCCTGGGCTTACTGCTGTTTCCTCTATATGCCGGTAATGGGCTGAAAACGCCTGTTTTGGGACTCTGCAGAGAAAGTGTTTGCAGACTGCCGAATCCACACACGGGTTTAACTCTGGAAGTTGAGTGCACACATTGACAACCGTTCTGTTAGATAGCTGCGTTTTGGATTTAGAAGCAGATAGTTCCCTGTGCTTACTGCTGTTTCTTCCATATGCCGGTAATGGGATGAAAACGCCTGTTTTGGGACTCTGCAGAGAAAGTGTTTGCAGACTGCTGAATCCACACACGGGTTTAACTCTGGAAGTTGAGTGCACACATTGACAACCGTTCTGTTAGATAGCTGTGTTTTGGATTTAAAGCAGATATTTCCCTGTGCTGACTGCTGTTTCTTCCATATGCCGGTAATGGGCTGAAAACGCCTGTTTTGGGACTCTGCAGAGAAAGTGTTTGCAGACTGCTGAATCCACACACGGGTTTAACTCTGGAAGTTGAGTGCACACATTGACAACCGTTCTGCTAGATAGCTGCGTTTTGGATTTAGAAGCAGATATTTCCCTGTGCTTACTGCTGTTTCTTCCATATGCCGGTAATGGGCTGAAAACGCCTGTTTTGGGACTCTGCAGAGAAAGTGTTTGCAGACCTCTGAATCCACACACGGGTTTAACTCTGGAAGTTGAGTGCACACATTGACTACCGTTCTGTTAGATAGCTGCGTTTCGGATTTAGAAGCAGATATTTCCCTGTGCTGACTGCTGTTACTTCCATATGCCTGTAATGGGATGAAAACGCCTGTTTTGGGACTCTGCAGAGAAAGTGTTTGCAGACTGCTGAATCCACACACGGGTTTAACTCTGGAAGTTGAGTGCACACATTGACAACCGTTCTGTTAGATAGCTGCGTTTTGGATTTAGAAGCAGATATTTCCCTGGGCTTACTGCTGCTTCTTCCATATGCCGGTAATGGGCTGAAAACGCCTGTTTTGGGACTCTTCAGAGAAAGTGTTTGCAGACTGCTGAATCCACACACGGGTTTAACTCTGGAAGTTGAGTGCACACATTGACAACCGTTCTGTTAGATAGCTGCGTTTTGGATTTAGAAGCAGATATTTCCCTGGGCTTACTGCTGTTTCTTCCATATGCCGGTAATGGGCTGAAAACGCCTGGTTTGGGACTCTGCAGAGAAGATGTTAGCAGACTACTTAATCCCCACACGGGTTTAACTCTGGAAGTTGAGTGCACACATTGACAACCGTTCTGTTAGATAGCTGCGTTTTGGATTTAGAAGCAGATATTTCCCTGTGCTTACTGCTGTTTCTTCCATATGCCGGTAATGGGTTGAAAACGCCTGTTTTGGGACTCTGCAGAGAAAGTGTTTGCAGACTGCTGAATCCACACACGGGTTTAACACTGGAAGTTGAGTGCACACATTGACAACCGTTCTGTTAGATAGCTGCGTTTTGGATTTAGAAGCAGATATTTCCCTGTGCTTACTGCTGTTTCTTCCATATTCCGGTAATGGGATGAAAACGCCTGTTTTGGGACTCTGCAGAGAAAGTGTTTGCAGACTGCTGAATCCACACACGGGTTTAACTCTGGAAGTTGAGTGCACACATTGACAACCGTTCTGTTAGATAGCTGCGTTTTGAATTTAGAAGAAGATATTTCCCTGTGCTCACTGCTGTTTCTTCCATATGCCGGTAATGGGCTGAAAACGCCTGGTTTGGGACTCTGCAGAGAAAGTGTTTGCAGACTGCTGAATCCACACACGGGTTTAACTCTGGAAGTTGAGTGCACACATTGACAACCGTTCTGTTAGATAGCTGCGTTTTGGATTTAGAAGCAGATATTTCCCTGTGCTTACTGCTGTTTCTTCCATATGCCGGTAATGGGCTGAAAACGCCTGTTTTGGGACTCTGCAGAGAAAGTGTTTGCAGACTGCTGAATCGACACACGGGTTTAACTCTGGAAGTTGAGTGCACACATTGACAACCGTTCTGTTAGATAGCTGCGTTTTGGATTTAGAAGCAGATATTTCCCTGTGCTTACTGCTGTTTCTTCCATATGCCGGTAATGGGATGAAAACGCCTGTTTTGGGACTCTGCAGACAAAGTGTTTGCAGACTGCTGAATCCACACACGGGTTTAACTCTGGAAGTTGAGTGCACACATTGACAACCGTTCTGTTAGATAGCTGCGTTTTGGATTTAGAAGCAGATATTTCCCTGTGCTTACTGCTGTTTCTTCCATATGCCGGTAAAGGGCTGAAAACGCCTGTTTTGGGACTCTGCAGAGAAAGTGTTTGCAGACTCCTGAATCCACACACGGGATTAACTCTGGAAGTTGAGTGCACACATTGACAACCGTTCTGTTAGATAGCTGCGTTTTGGATTTAGAAGCAGATATTTCCCTGTGCTCACTGCTGTTTCTTCCATATGCGGGTAATGGGCTGAAAACGCCTGTTTTGGGACTCTGCAGAGAAAGTGTTTGCAGACTGCTGAATCCACACACGGGTTTAACTCTGGAAGTTGAGTGCACACATTGACAACCGTTCTGTTAGATAGCTGCGTTTTCGATTTAGAAGCAGATATTTCCCTGGGCTTACTGCTGTTTCTTCCATATGCCGGTAATGGGCTGAAAACGCCTGTTTTGGGACTCTGCAGAGAAAGCGTTTGCAGACTGCTGAATCCACACACCGGTTTAACTCTGGAAGTTGAGTGCACACATTGACAACCGTTCTGTTAGATAGCTGCGTTTTTGATTTAGAAGCAGATATTTCCCTGGGCTTACTGCTGTTTCTTCCATATGCCGGTAATGGGCTGAAAACGCCTGTTTTGGGACTCTGCAGAGAAAGCGTTTGCAGACTGCTGAATCCACACACCGGTTTAACTCTGGAAGTTGAGTGCACACATTGACAACCGTTCTGTTAGATAGCTGCGTTTTTGATTTAGAAGCAGATATTTCCCTGGGCTTACTGCTGTTTCTTCCATATGCCGGTAATGGGTTGAAAACGCCTGTTTTGGGACTCTTCAGAGAAAGTGTTTGCAGACTGCTGAATCCACACACGGGTTTAACTCTGGAAGTTGAGGGCACACATTGACAACCGTTCTGTTAGATAGCTGCGTTTTGGATTTAGAAGCAGATATTTCCCTGGGCTTACTGCTGTTTCTTACATATGCCGGTAATGGGCTGAAAACGCCTGTTTTGGGACTCTGCAGAGAAAGTGTTTGCAGACTGCTGAATCCACACACGGGTTTAACTCTGGAAGTTGTGTGCACACATTGACAACCGTTCTGTTAGATAGCTGCGTTTTGGAATTAGAAGCAGATATTTCCCTGGGCTTACTGCTGTTTCTTCCATATGCCGGTAATGGGCTGAAAACGCCTGTTTTGGGACTCTGCAGAGAAAGTGTTTGCAGACTGCTGAATCCACACACGGGTTTAACTCTGGAAGTTGAGTGCACACATTGACAACCGTTCTGTTAGATAGCTGCGTTTTGGATTTAGAAGCAGATATTTCCCTGGGCTTACTGCTGTTTCTTCCATATGCCGGTAATGGGCTGAAAACGCCTGTTTTGGGACTCTGCAGAGAAAGTGTTTGCAGACCTCTGAATCCACACACGGGTTTAACTCTGGAAGTTGAGTGCACACATTGACTACCGTTCTGTTAGATAGCTGCGTTTTGGATTTAGAAGCAGATATTTCCCTGTGCTGACTGCTGTTACTTCCATATGCCTGTAATGGGATGAAAACGCCTGTTTTGGGACTCTGCAGAGAAAGTGTTTGCAGACTGCTGAATCCACACACGGGTTTAACTCTGGAAGTTGAGTGCACACATTGACAACCGTTCTGTTAGATAGCTGCGTTTTGGATTTAGAAGCAGATATTTCCCTGGGCTTACTGCTGCTTCTTCCATATGCCGGTAATGGGCTGAAAACGCCTGTTTTGGGACTCTTCAGAGAAAGTGTTTGCAGACTGCTGAATCCACACACGGGTTTAACTCTGGAAGTTGAGTGCACACATTGACAACCGTTCTGTTAGATAGCTGCGTTTTGGATTTAGAAGCAGATATTTCCCTGGGCTTACTGCTGTTTCTTCCATATGCCGGTAATGGGCTGAAAACGCCTGGTTTGGGACTCTGCAGAGAAGATGTTAGCAGACTACTTAATCCCCACACGGGTTTAACTCTGGAAGTTGAGTGCACACATTGACAACCGTTCTGTTAGATAGCTGCGTTTTGGATTTAGAAGCAGATATTTCCCTGTGCTTACTGCTGTTTCTTCCATATGCCGGTAATGGGTTGAAAACGCCTGTTTTGGGACTCTGCAGAGAAAGTGTTTGCAGACTGCTGAATCCACACACGGGTTTAACACTGGAAGTTGAGTGCACACATTGACAACCGTTCTGTTAGATAGCTGCGTTTTGGATTTAGAAGCAGATATTTCCCTGTGCTTACTGCTGTTTCTTCCATATTCCGGTAATGGGATGAAAACGCCTGTTTTGGGACTCTGCAGAGAAAGTGTTTGCAGACTGCTGAATCCACACACGGGTTTAACTCTGGAAGTTGAGTGCACACATTGACAACCGTTCTGTTAGATAGCTGCGTTTTGGATTTAGAAGAAGATATTTCCCTGTGCTGACTGCTGTTTCTTCCATATGCCGGTAATGGGCTGAAAACGCCTGTTTTGGGACTCTGCAGAGAAAGTGTTTGCAGACTGCTGAATCCACACACGGGTTTAACTCTGGAAGTTGAGTGCACACATTGACAACCGTTCTGTTAGATAGCTGCGTTTTGGATTTAGAAGCAGATATTTCCCTGTGCTTACTGCTGTTTCTTCCATATGCCGGTAATGGGATGAAAACGCCTGTTTTGGGACTCTGCAGAGAAAGTGTTTACAGACTGCTGAATCCACACACGGGTTTAACTCTGGAAGTTGAGTGCACACATTGACAACCGTTCTGTTAGATAGCTGCGTTTTGGATTTAGAAGCAGATATTTCCCTGGGCTTACTGCTGTTTCTTCTATATGCCGGTAATGGGCTGAAAACGCCTGTTTTGGGACTCTGCAGAGAAAGTGTTTGCAGACTGCCGAATCCACACACGGGTTTAACTCTGGAAGTTGAGTGCACACATTGACAACCGTTCTGTTAGATAGCTGCGTTTTGGATTTAGAAGCAGATAGTTCCCTGTGCTTACTGCTGTTTCTTCCATATGCCGGTAATGGGATGAAAACGCCTGTTTTGGGACTCTGCAGAGAAAGTGTTTGCAGACTGCTGGATCCACACACGGGTTTAACTCTGGAAGTTGAGTGCACACATTGACAACCGTTCTGTTAGATAGCTGTGTTTTGGATTTAAAGCAGATATTTCCCTGTGCTGACTGCTGTTTCTTCCATATGCCGGTAATGGGCTGAAAACGCCTGTTTTGGGACTCTGCAGAGAAAGTGTTTGCAGACTGCTGATTCCACACACGGGTTTAACTCTGGAAGTTGAGTGCACAAATTGACAACCGTTCTGCTAGATAGCTGCGTTTTGGATTTAGAAGCAGATATTTCCCTGTGCTTACTGCTGTTTCTTCCATATGCCGGTAATGGGCTGAAAACGCCTGTTTTGGGACTCTGCAGAGAAAGTCTTTGCAGACTGCTGAATCCACACACCGGTTTAACTCTGGAAGTTGAGTGCACACATTGACAACCGTTCTGTTAGATAGCTGTGTTTTGGATTTAGAAGCAGATATTTCCCTGGGCTTACTGCTGTTTCTTCAATATGCCGGTAATGGGCTGAAAACGCCTGGTTTGGGACTCTGCAGAGAAGATGTTTGCAGACTGCTTAATCCACACACGGGTTTAACTCTGGAAGTTGAGTGCACACATTGACAACCGTTCTGTTAGATAGCTGCGTTTTGGATTTAGAAGCAGATATTTCCCTGTGCTTACTGCTGTTTCTTACATATGCCGGTAATGGGCTGAAAACGCCTGTTTCGGGACTCTGCGCAGAAAGTGTTTGCAGACTGCTGAATCCACACACGGGTTTAACTCTGGAAGTTGAGTGCACACATTGACAACCGTTCTGTTAGATAGCTGCGTTTTGGATTTAGAAGCAGATATTTCCCTGTGCTTACTGCTGTTTCTTCCATATGCCGGTAATGGGATGAAAACGCCTGTTTTGGGACTCTGCAGAGAAAGTGTTTACAGACTGCTGAATCCACACACGGGTTTAACTCTGGAAGTTGAGTGCACACATTGACAACCGTTCTGTTAGATAGCTGCGTTTTGGATTTAGAAGCAGATATTTCCCTGGGCTTACTGCTGTTTCTTCTATATGCCGGTAATGGGCTGAAAACGCCTGTTTTGGGACTCTGCAGAGAAAGTGTTTGCAGACTGCCGAATCCACACACGGGTTTAACTCTGGAAGTTGAGTGCACACATTGACAACCGTTCTGTTAGATAGCTGCGTTTTGGATTTAGAAGCAGATAGTTCCCTGTGCTTACTGCTGTTTCTTCCATATGCCGGTAATGGGATGAAAACGCCTGTTTTGGGAATCTGCAGAGAAAGTGTTTGCAGACTGCTGGATCCACACACGGGTTTAACTCTGCAAGTTGAGTGCACACATTGACAACCGTTCTGTTAGATAGCTGTGTTTTGGATTTAAAGCAGATATTTCCCTGTGCTGACTGCTGTTTCTTCCATATGCCGGTAATGGGCTGAAAACGCCTGTTTTGGGACTCTGCAGAGAAAGTGTTTGCAGACTGCTGAATCCACACACGGGTTTAACTCTGGAAGTTGAGTGCACACATTGACAACCGTTCTGCTAGATAGCTGCGTTTTGGATTTAGAAGCAGATATTTCCCTGTGCTTACTGCTGTTTCTTCCATATGCCGGTAATGGGCTGAAAACGCCTGTTTTGGGACTCTGCAGAGAAAGTGTTTGCAGACTGCTGAATCCACACACCGGTTTAACTCTGGAAGTTGAGTGCACACATTGACAACCGTTCTGTTAGATAGCTGTGTTTTGGATTTAGAAGCAGATATTTCCCTGGGCTTACTGCTGTTTCTTCAATATGCCGGTAATGGGCTGAAAACGCCTGGTTTGGGACTCTGCAGAGAAGATGTTTGCAGACTGCTTAATCCACACGCGGGTTTAACTCTGGAAGTTGAGTGCACACATTGACAACCGTTCTGTTAGATAGCTGCGTTTTGGATTTAGAAGCAGATATTTCCCTGGGCTTACTGCTGTTTCTTCTATATGCCGGTAATGGGCTGAAAACGCCTGTTTTGGGACTCTGCAGAGAAAGTGTTTGCAGACTGCCGAATCCACACACGGGTTTAACTCTGGAAGTTGAGTGCACACATTGACAACCGTTCTGTTAGATAGCTGCGTTTTGGATTTAGAAGCAGATAGTTCCCTGTGCTTACTGCTGTTTCTTCCATATGCCGGTAATGGGATGAAAACGCCTGTTTTGGGACTCTGCAGAGAAAGTGTTTGCAGACTGCTGGATCCACACACGGGTTTAACTCTGCAAGTTGAGTGCACACATTGACAACCGTTCTGTTAGATAGCTGTGTTTTGGATTTAAAGCAGATATTTCCCTGTGCTGACTGCTGTTTCTTCCATATGCCGGTAATGGGCTGAAAACGCCTGTTTTGGGACTCTGCAGAGAAAGTGTTTGCAGACTGCTGAATCCACACACGGGTTTAACTCTGGAAGTTGAGTGCACACATTGACAACCGTTCTGCTAGATAGCTGCGTTTTGGATTTAGAAGCAGATATTTCCCTGTGCTTACTGCTGTTTCTTCCATATGCCGGTAATGGGCTGAAAACTCCTGTTTTGGGACTCTGCAGAGAAAGTGTTTGCAGACTGCTGAATCCACACACCGGTTTAACTCTGGAAGTTGAGTGCACACATTGACAACCGTTCTGTTAGATAGCTGTGTTTTGGATTTAGAAGCAGATATTTCCCTGGGCTTACTGCTGTTTCTTCAATATGCCGGTAATGGGCTGAAAACGCCTGTTTGGGACTCTGCAGAGAAGATGTTTGCAGACTGCTTAATCCACACACGGGTTTAACTCTGGAAGTTGAGTGCACACATTGACAACCGTTCTGTTAGATAGCTGCGTTTTGGATTTAGAAGCAGATATTTCCCTGTGCTTACTGCTGTTTCTTACAAATGCCGGTAATGGGCTGAAAACGCCTGTTTCGGGACTCTGCGCAGAAAGTGTTTGCAGACTGCTGAATCCACACAAGGGTTTAACTCTGGAAGTTGAGTGCACACATTGACAACCGTTCTGTTAGATAGCTGCGTTTTGGATTTAGAAGCAGATATTTCCCTGTGCTTACTGCTGTTTCTTCCATATGCCGGTAATGGGCTGAAAACGCCTGTTTTGGGACTCTGCAGAGAAAGTGTTTGCAGACTGCTGAATCCACACACGGGTTTAACTCTGGAAGTTGAGTGCACACATTGACAACCGTTCTGTTAGATAGCTGCGTTTTGGATTTAGAAGCAGATATTTCCCTGGGCTTACTGCTGTTTCTTACATATGCCGGTAATGGGCTGAAAACGCCTGTTTTGGGACTCTGCAGAGAAAGTGTTTGCAGACTGCTGAATCCACACACGGGTTTAACTCTGGAAGTTGTGTGCACACATTGACAACCGTTCTGTTAGATAGCTGCGTTTTGGAATTAGAAGCAGATATTTCCCTGGGCTTACTGCTGTTTCTTCCATATGCCGGTAATGGGCTGAAAACGCCTGTTTTGGGACTCTGCAGAGAAAGTGTTTGCAGACTGCTGAATCCACACACGGGTTTAACTCTGGAAGTTGAGTGCACACATTGACAACCGTTCTGTTAGATAGCTGCGTTTTGGATTTAGAAGCAGATATTTCCCTGGGCTTACTGCTGTTTCTTCCATATGCCGGTAATGGGCTGAAAACGCCTGTTTTGGGACTCTGCAGAGAAAGTGTTTGCAGACCTCTGAATCCACACACGGGTTTAACTCTGGAAGTTGAGTGCACACATTGACTACCGTTCTGTTAGATAGCTGCGTTTTGGATTTAGAAGCAGATATTTCCCTGTGCTGACTGCTGTTACTTCCATATGCCTGTAATGGGATGAAAACGCCTGTTTTGGGACTCTGCAGAGAAAGTGTTTGCAGACTGCTGAATCCACACACGGGTTTAACTCTGGAAGTTGAGTGCACACATTGACAACCGTTCTGTTAGATAGCTGCGTTTTGGATTTAGAAGCAGATATTTCCCTGGGCTTAATGCTGTTTCTTCCATATGCCGGTAATGGGCTGAAAACGCCTGGTTTGGGACTCTGCAGAGAAGATGTTTGCAGACTGCTAAATCCACACACGGGTTTAACTCTGGAAGTTGAGTGCACACACTGACAACCGTTCTGTTAGATAGCTGCGTTTCGGATTTAGAAGCAAATATTTCCCTGTGCTTACTGCTGTTTCTTCCATATGCCTGTAATGGGCTGAAAACGCCTGTTTTGGGACTCTGCAGAGAAAGTGTTTGCAGACTGCTGAATCCACACACGGGTTTAACTCTGGAAGTTGAGTGCACACATTGACAACCGTTCTGTTAGATAGCTGCGTTTTGGATTTAGAAGCAGATATTTCCCTGTGCTTACTGCTGTTTCTTCCATATGCCGGTAATGGGCTGAAAACGCCTGTTTTGGGACTCTGCAGAGAAAGTGTTTGCAGACTGCCGAATCCACACACGGGTTTAACTCTGGAAGTTGAGTGCACACATTGACAACCGTTCTGTTAGATAGCTGCGTTTTGGATTTAGAAGCAGATAGTTCCCTGTGCTTACTGCTGTTTCTTCCATATGCCGGTAATGGGATGAAAACGCCTGTTTTGGGACTCTGCAGAGAAAGTGTTTGCAGACTGCTGGATCCACACACGGGTTTAACTCTGGAAGTTGAGTGCACACATTGACAACCGTTCTGTTAGATAGCTGTGTTTTGGATTTAAAGCAGATATTTCCCTGTGCTGACTGCTGTTTCTTCCATATGCCGGTAATGGGCTGAAAACGCCTGTTTTGGGACTCTGCAGAGAAAGTGTTTGCAGACTGCTGAATCCACACACGGGTTTAACTCTGGAAGTTGAGTGCACACATTGACAACCGTTCTGCTAGATAGCTGCGTTTTGGATTTAGAAGCAGATATTTCCCTGTGCTTACTGCTGTTTCTTCCATATGCCGGTAATGGGCTGAAAACGCCTGTTTTGGGACTCTGCAGAGAAAGTGTTTGCAGACTGCTGAATCCACACACCGGTTTAACTCTGGAAGTTGAGTGCACACATTGACAACCGTTCTGTTAGATAGCTGTGTTTTGGATTTAGAAGCAGATATTTCCCTGGGCTTACTGCTGTTTCTTCAATATGCCGGTAATGGGCTGAAAACGCCTGGTTTGGGACTCTGCAGAGAAGATGTTTGCAGACTGCTTAATCCACACACGGGTTTAACTCTGGAAGTTGAGTGCACACATTGACAACCGTTCTGTTAGATAGCTGCGTTTTGGATTTAGAAGCAGATATTTCCCTGTGCTTACTGCTGTTTCTTACATATGCCGGTAATGGGCTGAAAACGCCTGTTTCGGGACTCTGCGCAGAAAGTGTTTGCAGACTGCTGAATCCACACAAGGGTTTAACTCTGGAAGTTGAGTGCACACATTGACAACCGTTCTGTTAGATAGCTGCGTTTTGGATTTAGAAGCAGATATTTCCCTGTGCTTACTGCTGTTTCTTCCATATGCCGGTAATGGGCTGAAAACGCCTGTTTTGGGACTCTGCAGAGAAAGTGTTTGCAGACTGCTGAATCCACACACGGGTTTAACTCTGGAAGTTGAGTGCACACATTGACAACCGTTCTGTTAGATAGCTGCGTTTTGGATTTAGAAGCAGATATTTCCCTGGGCTTACTGCTGTTTCTTACATATGCCGGTAATGGGCTGAAAACGCCTGTTTTGGGACTCTGCAGAGAAAGTGTTTGCAGACTGCTGAATCCACACACGGGTTTAACTCTGGAAGTTGTGTGCACACATTGACAACCGTTCTGTTAGATAGCTGCGTTTTGGAATTAGAAGCAGATATTTCCCTGTGCTTACTGCTGCTTCTTCCATATGCCGGTAATGGGCTGAAAACGCCTGTTTTGGGACTCTGCAGAGTAAGTGTTTGCAGACTGCTGAATCCACACACGGGTTTAACTCTGGAAGTTGAGTGCACACATTGACAACCGTTCTGTTAGATAGCTGCGTTTTGGATTTAGAAGCAGATATTTCCCTGTGCTTACTGCTGTTTCTTCCATATGCCGGTAATGGGCTGAAAACGCCTCTTTTGGGACTCTGCAGAGAAAGTGTTTGCAGACTGCTGAATCCACACACGGGTTTAACTCTGGAAGTTGAGTGCACACATTGACAACCGTTCTGTTAGATAGCTGCGTTTTGGATTTAGAAGCAGATATTTCCCTGTGCTTACTGCTGTTTCTTCCATATGCCGGTAATGGGATGAAAACGCCTGTTTTGGGACTCTGCAGACAAAGTGTTTGCAGACTGCTGAATCCACACACGGGTTTAACTCTGGAAGTTGAGTGCACACATTGACAACCGTTCTGTTAGATAGCTGCGTTTTGGATTTAGAAGCAGATATTTCCCTGTGCTTACTGCTGTTTCTTCCATATGCCGGTAAAGGGCTGAAAACGCCTGTTTTGGGACTCTGCAGAGAAAGTGTTTGCAGACTGCTGAATCCACACACGGGATTAACTCTGGAAGTTGAGTGCACACATTGACAACCGTTCTGTTAGATAGCTGCGTTTTGGATTTAGAAGCAGATATTTCCCTGTGCTCACTGCTGTTTCTTCCATATGCGGGTAATGGGCTGAAAACGCCTGTTTTGGGACTCTGCAGAGAAAGTGTTTGCAGACTGCTGAATCCACACACGGGTTTAACTCTGGAAGTTGAGTGCACACATTGACAACCGTTCTGTTAGATAGCTGCGTTTTGGATTTAGAAGCAGATATTTCCCTGTGCTTACTGCTGTTTCTTCCATATGCCGGTAATGGGCTGAAAACGCCTGTTTTGGGACTCTGCAGAGAAAGCGTTTGCAGACTGCTGAATCCACACACCGGTTTAACTCTGGAAGTTGAGTGCACACATTGACAACCGTTCTGTTAGATAGCTGCGTTTTTGATTTAGAAGCAGATATTTCCCTGGGCTTACTGCTGTTTCTTCCATATGCCGGTAATGGGCTGAAAACGCCTGTTTTGGGACTCTGCAGAGAAAGCGTTTGCAGACTGCTGAATCCACACACCGGTTTAACTCTGGAAGTTGAGTGCACACATTGACAACCGTTCTGTTAGATAGCTGCGTTTTTGATTTAGAAGCAGATATTTCCCTGGGCTTACTGCTGTTTCTTCCATATGCCGGTAATGGGCTGAAAACGCCTGTTTTGGGACTCTGCAGAGAAAGTGTTTGCAGACTGCTGAATCCACACACGGGTTTAACTCTGGAAGTTGTGTGCACACATTGACAACCGTTCTGTTAGATAGCTGCGTTTTGGAATTAGAAGCAGATATTTCCCTGGGCTTACTGCTGTTTCTTCCATATGCCGGTAAAGGGCTGAAAACGCCTGTTTTGGGACTCTGCAGAGAAAGTGTTTGCAGACTGCTGAATCCACACACGGGTTTAACTCTGGAAGTTGAGTGCACACATTGACAACCGTTCTGTTAGATAGCTGCGTTTTGGATTTAGAAGCAGATATTTCCCTGGGCTTACTGCTGTTTCTTCCATATGCCGGTAATGGGCTGAAAACGCCTGTTTTGGGACTCTGCAGAGAAAGTGTTTGCAGACCTCTGAATCCACACACGGGTTTAACTCTGGAAGTTGAGTGCACACATTGACTACCGTTCTGTTAGATAGCTGCGTTTTGGATTTAGAAGCAGATATTTCCCTGTGCTGACTGCTGTTACTTCAATATGCCTGTAATGGGATGAAAACGCCTGTTTTGGGACTCTGCAGAGAAAGTGTTTGCAGACTGCTGAATCCACACACGGGTTTCACTCTGGAAGTTGAGTGCACACATTGACAACTGTTCTGTTAGATAGCTGCGTTTTGGATTTAGAAGCAGATATTTCCCTGGGCTTAATGCTGTTTCTTCCATATGCCGGTAATGGGCTGAAAACGCCTGGTTTGGGACTCTACAGAGAAGATGTTTGCAGACTGCTTAATCCACACACGGGTTTAACTCTGGAAGTTGAGTGCACACACTGACAACCGTTCTGTTAGATAGCTGCGTTTCGGATTTAGAAGCAAATATTTCCCTGTGCTTACTGCTGTTTCTTCCATATGCCTGTAATGGGCTGAAAACGCCTGTTTTGGGACTCTGCAGAGAAAGTGTTTGCAGACTGCTGAATCCACACACGGGTTTAACTCTGGAAGTTGAGTGCACACATTGACAACCGTTCTGTTAGATAGCTGCGTTTTGGATTTAGAAGCAGATATTTCCCTGTGCTTACTGCTGTTTCTTCCATATGCCGGTAATGGGCTGAAAACGCCTGTTTTGGGACTCTGCAGAGAAAGTGTTTGCAGACTGCTGAATCCACACACGGGTTTAACTCTGGAAGTTGAGCGCACACATTGACAACCGTTCTGTTAGATAGCTCCGTTTTGGATTTAGAAGCAGATATTTCCCTGGGCTTACTGCTGTTTCTTCCATATGCCGGTAATGGGCTGAAAACGCCTGGTTTGGGACTCTGCAGAGAAGATGTTTGCAGACTGCTTAATCCACACATGGGTTTAACTCTGGAAGTTGAGTGCACACATTGACAACCGTTCTGTTAGATAGCTGCGTTTTGGATTTAGAAGCAGATATTTCCCTGTGCTTACTGCTGTTTCTTCCATATGCCTGTAAAGGGCTGAAAACGCTTGTTTTGGGACTCTGCAGAGAAAGTGTTTGCAGACTGCTGAATCCACACACGGGTTTAACTCTGGAAGTTGAGTGCACACATTGACAACCGTTCTGTTAGATAGCTGCGTTTTGGATTTAGAAGCAGATATTTCCCTGTGCTGACTGCTGTTTCTTCCATATGCCGGTAATGGGCTGAAAACGCCTGTTTTGGGACTCTGCAGAGAAAGTGTTTGCAGACTGCTGAATCCACACACGGGTTTAACTCTGGAAGTTGTGTGCACACATTGACAACCGTTCTGTTAGATAGCTGCGTTTTGGAATTAGAAGCAGATATTTCCCTGGGCTTACTGCTGTTTCTTCCATATGCCGGTAATGGGCTGAAAACGCCTGTTTTGGGACTCTGCAGAGAAAGTGTTTGCAGACTGCTGAATCCACACACGGGTTTAACTCTGGAAGTTGAGTGCACACATTGACAACCGTTCTGTTAGATAGCTGCGTTTTGGATTTAGAAGCAGATATTTCCCTGGGCTTACTGCTGTTTCTTCCATATGCCGGTAATGGGCTGAAAACGCCTGTTTTGGGACTCTGCAGAGAAAGTGTTTGCAGACTGCTGAATCCACACACGGGTTTAACTCTGGAAGTTGAGTGCACACATTGACAACCGTTCTGTTAGATAGCTGCGTTTTGGATTTAGAAGCAGATATTTCCCTGGGCTTACTGCTGTTTCTTCCATATGCCGGTAATGGGCTGAAAACGCCTGGTTTGGGACTCTGCAGAGAAGATGTTTGCAGACTGCTTAATCCACACACGGGTTTAACTCTGGAAGTTGAGTGCACACATTGACAACCGTTCTGTTAGATAGCTGCGTTTTGGATTTAGAAGCAGATATTTCCCTGTGCTTACTGCTGTTTCTTCCCTATGCCGGTAATGGGCTGAAAACGCCTTTTTTGGGACTCTGCAGAGAAAGTGTTTGCAGACTGCTGAATCCACACACGGGATTAACTCTGGAAGTTGAGTGCACACATTGACAACCGTTCTGTTAGATAGCTGCGTTTTGGATTTAGAAGCAGATATTTTCCTGTGCTCTCTGCTGATTCTTCCATATGCCGATAAAGGGCTGAAACGCCTGTTTTGGGACTCTGCAGAGAAAGAGTTTGCAGACTGCTGAATCCACACACGGGTTTAACTCTGGAAGTTGAGTGCACACATTGACAACCGTTCTGTTAGGTAGCTCCGTTTTGGATTTAGAAGCAGATATTTCCCTGGGCTTACTGCTGTTTCTTCCATATGCCGGTAATGGGCTGAAATCGCCTGTTTTGGGACTCTGCAGAGAAAGTGTTTGCAGATTGCTGAATCCACACATGGGCTTAACTCTGGAAGTTGAGTGCACACATTGACAACCGTTCTGTTAGATAGCTGCGTTTTGGATTTAGAAGCAGATAGTTCCCTGGGCTTACTGCTGTTTCTTCCATATGCCGGTAATGGGCTGAAAACGGCTGGTTTTCGACTCTGCAGAGAAAGTGTTTGCAGACTGCTGAATCCACACACGGGTTTAACTCTGGAAGTTGAGTGCACACATTGACAACCGTTCTGTTAGATAGCTGCGTTTTGGATTTAGAAGCAGATATTTCCCTGGGCTTACTGCTGTTTCTTCCATATGCCGGTAATGTGCTGAAAACGCCTGTTTTGGGACTCTGCAGAGAAAGTGTTTGCAGACTGCTGAATCCACACACGGGTTTAACTCTGGAAGTTGAGTGCACACATTGACAACCGTTCTGTTAGATAGCTGCGTTTTGGATTTAGAAGCAGATATTTCCCTGTGCTTACTGCTGTTTCTTCCATATGCCGGTAAAGGGCTGAAAACGCCTGTTTTGGGACTCTGCAGAGAAAGTGTTTGCAGACTGCTGAATCCACACACGGGATTAAATCTGGAAGTTGAGTGCACACATTGACAACCGTTCTGTTAGATAGCTGCGTTTTGGATTTAGAATCAGATATTTCCCTGTGCTCACTGCTGTTTCTTCCATATGCGGGTAATGGGCTGAAAACGCCTGTTTTGGGACTCTGCAGAGAAAGTGTTTGCAGACTGCTGAATCCACACACGGGTTTAACTCTGGAAGTTGAGTGCACACATTGACAACCGTTCTGTTAGATAGCTGCGTTTTGGATTTAGAAGCAGATATTTCCCTGGGCTTACTGCTGTTTCTTCCATATGCCGGTAATGGGCTGAAAACGCCTGTTTTGGGACTCTGCAGAGAAAGCGTTTGCAGACTGCTGAATCCACACACCGGTTTAACTCTGGAAGTTGAGTGCACACATTGACAACCGTTCTGTTAGATAGCTGCGTTTTTGATTTAGAAGCAGATATTTACCTGGGCTTACTGCTGTTTCTTCCATATGCCGGTAATGGGCTGAAAACGCCTGTTTTGGGACTCTGCAGAGAAAGCGTTTGCAGACTGCTGAATCCACACACCGGTTTAACTCTGGAAGTTGAGTGCACACATTGACAACCGTTCTGTTAGATAGCTGCGTTTTTGATTTAGAAGCATATATTTCCCTGGGCTTACTGCTGTTTCTTCCATATGCCGGTAATGGGCTGAAAACGCCTGTTTTGGGACTCTGCAGAGAAAGTGTTTGCAGACTGCTGAATCCACACACGGGTTTAACTCTGGAAGTTGTGTGCACACATTGACAACCGTTCTGTTAGATAGCTGCGTTTTGGAATTAGAAGCAGATATTTCCCTGGGCTTACTGCTGTTTCTTCCATATGCCGGTAATGGGCTGAAAACGCCTGTTTTGGGACTCTGCAGAGAAAGTGTTTGCAGACTGCTGAATCCACACACGGGTTTAACTCTGGAAGTTGAGTGCACACATTGACAACCGTTCTGTTAGATAGCTGCGTTTTGGATTTAGAAGCAGATATTTCCCTGGGCTTACTGCTGTTTCTTCCATATGCCGGTAATGGGCTGAAAACGCCTGTTTTGGGACTCTGCAGAGAAAGTGTTTGCAGACCTCTGAATCCACACACGGGTTTAACTCTGGAAGTTGAGTGCACACATTGACTACCGTTCTGTTAGATAGCTGCGTTTTGGATTTAGAAGCAGATATTTCCCTGTGCTGACTGCTGTTACTTCAATATGCCTGTAATGGGATGAAAACGCCTGTTTTGGGACTCTGCAGAGAAAGTGTTTGCAGACTGCTGAATCCACACACGGGTTTAACTCTGGAAGTTGAGTGCACACATTGACAACTGTTCTGTTAGATAGCTGCGTTTTGGATTTAGAAGCAGATATTTCCCTGGGCTTAATGCTGTTTCTTCCATATGCCGGTAATGGGCTGAAAACGCCTGGTTTGGGACTCTACAGAGAAGATGTTTGCAGACTGCTTAATCCACACACGGGTTTAACTCTGGAAGTTGAGTGCACACACTGACAACCGTTCTGTTAGATAGCTGCGTTTCGGATTTAGAAGCAAATATTTCCCTTTGCTTACTGCTGTTTCTTCCATATGCCTGTAATGGGCTGAAAACGCCTGTTTTGGTACTCTGCAGAGAAAGTGTTTGCAGACTGCTGAATCCACACACGGGTTTAACTCTGGAAGTTGAGTGCACACATTGACAACCGTTCTGTTAGATAGCTGCGTTTTGGATTTAGAAGCAGATATTTCCCTGTGCTTACTGCTGTTTCTTCCATATGCCGGTAATGGGCTGAAAACGCCTGTTTTGGGACTCTGCAGAGAAAGTGTTTGCAGACTGCTGAATCCACACACGGGTTTAACTCTGGAAGTTGAGCGCACACATTGACAACCGTTCTGTTAGATAGCTCCGTTTTGGATTTAGAAGCAGATATTTCCCTGGGCTTACTGCTGTTTCTTCCATATGCCGGTAATGGGCTGAAAACGCCTGGTTTGGGACTCTGCAGAGAAGATGTTTGCAGACTGCTTAATCCACACATGGGTTTAACTCTGGAAGTTGAGTGCACACATTGACAACCGTTCTGTTAGATAGCTGCGTTTTGGATTTAGAAGCAGATATTTCCCTGTGCTTACTGCTGTTTCTTCCATATGCCAGTAAAGGGCTGAAAACGCTTGTTTGGGACTCTGCAGAGAAAGTGTTTGCAGACTGCTGAATCCACACACGGGTTTAACTCTGGAAGTTGAGTGCACACATTGACAACCGTTCTGTTAGATAGCTGCGTTTTGGATTTAGAAGCAGATATTTCCCTGTGCTGACTGCTGTTTCTTCCATATGCCGGTAATGGGCTGAAAACGCCTGTTTCGGGACTCTGCGCAGAAAGTGTTTGCAGACTGCTGAATCCACACAAGGGTTTAACTCAGAAGTTGAGTGCACACATTGACAACCGTTCTGTTAGATAGCTGCGTTTTGGATTTAGAAGCAGATAGTTCCCTGTGCTTACTGCTGTTTCTTCCATATGCCGGTAATGGGATGAAAACGCCTGTTTTGGGACTCTGCAGAGAAAGTGTTTGCAGACTGCTGAATCCACACACGGGTTTAACTCTGGAAGTTGAGTGCACACATTGACAACCGTTCTGTTAGATAGCTGCGTTTTGGATTTAGAAGCAGATATTTCCCTGGGCTTACTGCTGTTTCTTACATATGCCGGTAATGGGCTGAAAACGCCTGTTTTGGGACTCTGCAGAGAAAGTGTTTGCAGACTGCTGAATCCACACACGGGTTTAACTCTGGAAGTTGTGTGCACACATTGACAACCGTTCTGTTAGATAGCTGCGTTTTGGAATTAGAAGCAGATATTTCCCTGGGCTTACTGCTGTTTCTTCCATATGCCGGTAATGGGCTGAAAACGCCTGTTTTGGGACTCTGCAGAGAAAGTGTTTGCAGACTGCTGAATCCACACACGGGTTTAACTCTGGAAGTTGAGTGCACACATTGACAACCGTTCTGTTAGATAGCTGCGTTTTGGATTTAGAAGCAGATATTTCCCTGGGCTTACTGCTGTTTCTTCCATATGCCGGTAATGGGCTGAAAACGCCTGTTTTGGGACTCTGCAGAGAAAGTGTTTGCAGACTGCTGAATCCACACACGGGTTTAACTCTGGAAGTTGAGCGCACACATTGACAACCGTTCTGTTAGATAGCTCCGTTTTGGATTTAGAAGCAGATATTTCCCTGGGCTTACTGCTGTTTCTTCCATATGCCGGTAATGGGCTGAAAACGCCTGGTTTGGGACTCTGCAGAGAAGATGTTTGCAGACTGCTTAATCCACACATGGGTTTAACTCTGGAAGTTGAGTGCACACATTGACAACCGTTCTGTTAGATAGCTGCGTTTTGGATTTAGAAGCAGATATTTCCCTGTGCTTACTGCTGTTTCTTCCATATGCCTGTAAAGGGCTGAAAACGCTTGTTTTGGGACTCTGCAGAGAAAGTGTTTGCAGACTGCTGAATCCACACACGGGTTTAACTCTGGAAGTTGAGTGCACACATTGACAACCGTTCTGTTAGATAGCTGCGTTTTGGATTTAGAAGCAGATATTTCCCTGTGCTGACTGCTGTTTCTTCCATATGCCGGTAATGGGCTGAAAACGCCTGTTTTGGGACTCTGCAGAGAAAGTGTTTGCAGACTGCTGAATCCACACACGGGTTTAACTCTGGAAGTTGTGTGCACACATTGACAACCGTTCTGTTAGATAGCTGCGTTTTGGAATTAGAAGCAGATATTTCCCTGGGCTTACTGCTGTTTCTTCCATATGCCGGTAATGGGCTGAAAACGCCTGTTTTGGGACTCTGCAGAGAAAGTGTTTGCAGACTGCTGAATCCACACACGGGTTTAACTCTGGAAGTTGAGTGCACACATTGACAACCGTTCTGTTAGATAGCTGCGTTTTGGATTTAGAAGCAGATATTTCCCTGGGCTTACTGCTGTTTCTTCCATATGCCGGTAATGGGCTGAAAACGCCTGTTTTGGGACTCTGCAGAGAAAGTGTTTGCAGACTGCTGAATCCACACACGGGTTTAACTCTGGAAGTTGAGTGCACACATTGACAACCGTTCTGTTAGATAGCTGCGTTTTGGATTTAGAAGCAGATATTTCCCTGGGCTTACTGCTGTTTCTTCCATATGCCGGTAATGGGCTGAAAACGCCTGGTTTGGGACTCTGCAGAGAAGATGTTTGCAGACTGCTTAATCCACACACGGGTTTAACTCTGGAAGTTGAGTGCACACATTGACAACCGTTCTGTTAGATAGCTGCGTTTTGGATTTAGAAGCAGATATTTCCCTGTGCTTACTGCTGTTTCTTCCCTATGCCGGTAATGGGCTGAAAACGCCTTTTTTGGGACTCTGCAGAGAAAGTGTTTGCAGACTGCTGAATCCACACACGGGATTAACTCTGGAAGTTGAGTGCACACATTGACAACCGTTCTGTTAGATAGCTGCGTTTTGGATTTAGAAGCAGATATTTTCCTGTGCTCTCTGCTGATTCTTCCATATGCCGATAAAGGGCTGAAAACGCCTGTTTTGGGACTCTGCAGAGAAAGAGTTTGCAGACTGCTGAATCCACACACGGGTTTAACTCTGGAAGTTGAGTGCACACATTGACAACCGTTCTGTTAGGTAGCTCCGTTTTGGATTTAGAAGCAGATATTTCCCTGGGCTTACTGCTGTTTCTTCCATATGCCGGTAATGGGCTGAAATCGCCTGTTTTGGGACTCTGCAGAGAAAGTGTTTGCAGATTGCTGAATCCACACATGGGCTTAACTCTGGAAGTTGAGTGCACACATTGACAACCGTTCTGTTAGATAGCTGCGTTTTGGATTTAGAAGCAGATAGTTCCCTGGGCTTACTGCTGTTTCTTCCATATGCCGGTAATGGGCTGAAAACGGCTGGTTTTCGACTCTGCAGAGAAAGTGTTTGCAGACTGCTGAATCCACACACGGGTTTAACTCTGGAAGTTGAGTGCACACATTGACAACCGTTCTGTTAGATAGCTGCGTTTTGGATTTAGAAGCAGATATTTCCCTGGGCTTACTGCTGTTTCTTCCATATGCCGGTAATGTGCTGAAAACGCCTGTTTTGGGACTCTGCAGAGAAAGTGTTTGCAGACTGCTGAATCCACACACGGGTTTAACTCTGGAAGTTGAGTGCACACATTGACAACCGTTCTGTTAGATAGCTGCGTTTTGGATTTAGAAGCAGATATTTCCCTGTGCTTACTGCTGTTTCTTCCATATGCCGGTAAAGGGCTGAAAACGCCTGTTTTGGGACTCTGCAGAGAAAGTGTTTGCAGACTGCTGAATCCACACACGGGATTAAATCTGGAAGTTGAGTGCACACATTGACAACCGTTCTGTTAGATAGCTGCGTTTTGGATTTAGAAGCAGATATTTCCCTGTGCTCACTGCTGTTTCTTCCATATGCGGGTAATGGGCTGAAAACGCCTGTTTTGGGACTCTGCAGAGAAAGTGTTTGCAGACTGCTGAATCCACACACGGGTTTAACTCTGGAAGTTGAGTGCACACATTGACAACCGTTCTGTTAGATAGCTGCGTTTTGGATTTAGAAGCAGATATTTCCCTGGGCTTACTGCTGTTTCTTCCATATGCCGGTAATGGGCTGAAAACGCCTGTTTTGGGACTCTGCAGAGAAAGCGTTTGCAGACTGCTGAATCCACACACCGGTTTAACTCTGGAAGTTGAGTGCACACATTGACAACCGTTCTGTTAGATAGCTGCGTTTTTGATTTAGAAGCAGATATTTACCTGGGCTTACTGCTGTTTCTTCCATATGCCGGTAATGGGCTGAAAACGCCTGTTTTGGGACTCTGCAGAGAAAGCGTTTGCAGACTGCTGAATCCACACACCGGTTTAACTCTGGAAGTTGAGTGCACACATTGACAACCGTTCTGTTAGATAGCTGCGTTTTTGATTTAGAAGCAGATATTTCCCTGGGCTTACTGCTGTTTCTTCCATATGCCGGTAATGGGCTGAAAACGCCTGTTTTGGGACTCTGCAGAGAAAGTGTTTGCAGACTGCTGAATCCACACACGGGTTTAACTCTGGAAGTTGTGTGCACACATTGACAACCGTTCTGTTAGATAGCTGCGTTTTGGAATTAGAAGCAGATATTTCCCTGGGCTTACTGCTGTTTCTTCCATATGCCGGTAATGGGCTGAAAACGCCTGTTTTGGGACTCTGCAGAGAAAGTGTTTGCAGACTGCTGAATCCACACACGGGTTTAACTCTGGAAGTTGAGTGCACACATTGACAACCGTTCTGTTAGATAGCTGCGTTTTGGATTTAGAAGCAGATATTTCCCTGGGCTTACTGCTGTTTCTTCCATATGCCGGTAATGGGCTGAAAACGCCTGTTTTGGGACTCTGCAGAGAAAGTGTTTGCAGACCTCTGAATCCACACACGGGTTTAACTCTGGAAGTTGAGTGCACACATTGACTACCGTTCTGTTAGATAGCTGCGTTTTGGATTTAGAAGCAGATATTTCCCTGTGCTGACTGCTGTTACTTCAATATGCCTGTAATGGGATGAAAACACCTGTTTTGTGACTCTGCAGAGAAAGTGTTTGCAGACTGCTGAATCCACACACGGGTTTAACTCTGGAAGTTGAGTGCACACATTGACAACTGTTCTGTTAGATAGCTGCGTTTTGGATTTAGAAGCAGATATTTCCCTGGGCTTAATGCTGTTTCTTCCATATGCCGGTAATGGGCTGAAAACGCCTGGTTTGGGACTCTACAGAGAAGATGTTTGCAGACTGCTTAATCCACACACGGGTTTAACTCTGGAAGTTGAGTGCACACACTGACAACCGTTCTGTTAGATAGCTGCGTTTCGGATTTAGAAGCAAATATTTCCCTTTGCTTACTGCTGTTTCTTCCATATGCCTGTAATGGGCTGAAAACGCCTGTTTTGGGACTCTGCAGAGAAAGTGTTTGCAGACTGCTGAATCCACACACGGGTTTAACTCTGGAAGTTGAGTGCACACATTGACAACCGTTCTGTTAGATAGCTGCGTTTTGGATTTAGAAGCAGATATTTCCCTGTGCTTACTGCTGTTTCTTCCATATGCCGGTAATGGGCTGAAAACGCCTGTTTTGGGACTCTGCAGAGAAAGTGTTTGCAGACTGCTGAATCCACACACGGGTTTAACTCTGGAAGTTGAGCGCACACATTGACAACCGTTCTGTTAGATAGCTCCGTTTTGGATTTAGAAGCAGATATTTCCCTGGGCTTACTGCTGTTTCTTCCATATGCCGGTAATGGGCTGAAAACGCCTGGTTTGGGACTCTGCAGAGAAGATGTTTGCAGACTGCTTAATCCACACATGGGTTTAACTCTGGAAGTTGAGTGCACACATTGACAACCGTTCTGTTAGATAGCTGCGTTTTGGATTTAGAAGCAGATATTTCCCTGTGCTTACTGCTGTTTCTTCCATATGCCTGTAAAGGGCTGAAAACGCTTGTTTGGGACTCTGCAGAGAAAGTGTTTGCAGACTGCTGAATCCACACACGGGTTTAACTCTGGAAGTTGAGTGCACACATTGACAACCGTTCTGTTAGATAGCTGCGTTTTGGATTTAGAAGCAGATATTTCCCTGTGCTGACTGCTGTTTCTTCCATATGCCGGTAATGGGCTGAAAACGCCTGTTTCGGGACTCTGCGCAGAAAGTGTTTGCAGACTGCTGAATCCACACAAGGGTTTAACTCAGAAGTTGAGTGCACACATTGACAACCGTTCTGTTAGATAGCTGCGTTTTGGATTTAGAAGCAGATAGTTCCCTGTGCTTACTGCTGTTTCTTCCATATGCCGGTAATGGGCTGAAAACGCCTGTTTTGGGACTCTGCAGAGAAAGTGTTTGCAGACTGCTGAATCCACACACGGGTTTAACTCTGGAAGTTGAGTGCACACATTGACAACCGTTCTGTTAGATAGCTGCGTTTTGGATTTAGAAGCAGATATTTCCCTGGGCTTACTGCTGTTTCTTACATATGCCGGTAATGGGCTGAAAACGCCTGTTTTGGGACTCTGCAGAGAAAGTGTTTGCAGACTGCTGAATCCACACACGGGTTTAACTCTGGAAGTTGTGTGCACACATTGACAACCGTTCTGTTAGATAGCTGCGTTTTGGAATTAGAAGCAGATATTTCCCTGGGCTTACTGCTGTTTCTTCCATATGCCGGTAATGGGCTGAAAACGCCTGTTTTGGGACTCTGCAGAGAAAGTGTTTGCAGACTGCTGAATCCACACACGGGTTTAACTCTGGAAGTTGAGTGCACACATTGACAACCGTTCTGTTAGATAGCTGCGTTTTGGATTTAGAAGCAGATATTTCCCTGGGCTTACTGCTGTTTCTTCCATATGCCGGTAATGGGCTGAAAACGCCTGTTTTGGGACTCTGCAGAGAAAGTGTTTGCAGACTGCTGAATCCACACACGGGTTTAACTCTGGAAGTTGAGCGCACACATTGACAACCGTTCTGTTAGATAGCTCCGTTTTGGATTTAGAAGCAGATATTTCCCTGGGCTTACTGCTGTTTCTTCCATATGCCGGTAATGGGCTGAAAACGCCTGGTTTGGGACTCTGCAGAGAAGATGTTTGCAGACTGCTTAATCCACACATGGGTTTAACTCTGGAAGTTGAGTGCACACATTGACAACCGTTCTGTTAGATAGCTGCGTTTTGGATTTAGAAGCAGATATTTCCCTGTGCTTACTGCTGTTTCTTCCCTATGCCGGTAATGGGCTGAAAACGCCTTTTTTGGGACTCTGCAGAGAAAGTGTTTGCAGACTGCTGAATCCACACACGGGATTAACTCTGGAAGTTGAGTGCACACATTGACAACCGTTCTGTTAGATAGCTGCGTTTTGGATTTAGAAGCAGATATTTTCCTGTGCTCTCTGCTGATTCTTCCATATGCCGATAAAGGGCTGAAAACGCCTGTTTTGGGACTCTGCAGAGAAAGAGTTTGCAGACTGCTGAATCCACACACGGGTTTAACTCTGGAAGTTGAGTGCACACATTGACAACCGTTCTGTTAGGTAGCTCCGTTTTGGATTTAGAAGCAGATATTTCCCTGGGCTTACTGCTGTTTCTTCCATATGCCGGTAATGGGCTGAAATCGCCTGTTTTGGGACTCTGCAGAGAAAGTGTTTGCAGATTGCTGAATCCACACATGGGCTTAACTCTGGAAGTTGAGTGCACACATTGACAACCGTTCTGTTAGATAGCTGCGTTTTGGATTTAGAAGCAGATAGTTCCCTGGGCTTACTGCTGTTTCTTCCATATGCCGGTAATGGGCTGAAAACGGCTGGTTTTCGACTCTGCAGAGAAAGTGTTTGCAGACTGCTGAATCCACACACGGGTTTAACTCTGGAAGTTGAGTGCACACATTGACAACCGTTCTGTTAGATAGCTGCGTTTTGGATTTAGAAGCAGATATTTCCCTGGACTTACTGCTGTTTCTTCCATATGCCGGTAATGTGCTGAAAACGCCTGTTTTGGGACTCTGCAGAGAAAGTGTTTGCAGACTGCTGAATCCACACACGGGTTTAACTCTGGAAGTTGAGTGCACACATTGACAACCGTTCTGTTAGATAGCTGCGTTTTGGATTTAGAAGCAGATATTTCCCTGGGCTTACTGCTGTTTCTTCCATATGCCGGTAATGGGCTGAAAATGCCTGGTTTGGGACTCTGCAGAGAGGATGTTTGCAGACTGCTTAATCCACACTCGGGTTTAACTCTGGAAGTTGAGTGCACACATTGACAACCGTTCTGTTAGATAGCTGCGTTTTGGATTTAGAAGCAGATATTTCCCTGTGCTTACTGCTGTTTCTTCCATATGCCTGTAATGGGCTGAAAAAGCCTGTTTTGGGACTCTGCAGAGAAAGTGTTTGCAGACTGCTGAATCCACACACGGCTTTAACTCTGGAAGTTGAGTGCACACATTGACAACCGTTCTGTTAGATAGCTGCGTTTTGGATTTAGAAGCAGATATTTCCCTGTGCTTACTGCTGCTTCTTCCATATGCCGGTAATGGGCTGAAAACGCCTGTTTTGGGACTCTGCAGAGAAAGTGTTTGCAGACTGCTGAATCCACACACGGGATTAACTCTGGAAGTTGAGTGCACACATTGACAACCGTTCTGTTAGATAGCTGCGTTTTGGATTTAGAAGCAGATATTTCCCTGTGCTCACTGCTGTTTCTTCCATATGCGGGTAATGGGCTGAAAACGCCTGTTTTGGGACTCTGCAGAGAAAGTGTTTGCAGACTGCTGAATCCACACACGGGTTTAACTCTGGAAGTTGAGTGCACACATTGACAACCGTTCTGTTAGATAGCTGCGTTTTGGATTTAGAAGCAGATATTTCCCTGGGCTTACTGCTGTTTCTTCCATATGCCGGTAATGGGCTGAAAACGCCTGTTTTGGGACTCTGCAGAGAAAGCGTTTGCAGACTGCTGAATCCACACACCGGTTTAACTCTGGAAGTTGAGTGCACACATTGACAACCGTTCTGTTAGATAGCTGCGTTTTTGATTTAGAAGCAGATATTTCCCTGTGCTTACTGCTGTTTCTTCCATATGCCGGTAATGGGCTGAAAACGCCTGTTTTGGGACTCTGCAGAGAAAGCGTTTGCAGACTGCTGAATCCACACACCGGTTTAACTCTGGAAGTTGAGTGCACACATTGACAACCGTTCTGTTAGATAGCTGCGTTTTTGATTTAGAAGCAGATATTTCCCTGGGCTTACTGCTGTTTCTTCCATATGCCGGTAATGGTCTGAAAACGCCTGTTTTGGGACTCTGCAGAGAAAGTGTTTGCAGACTGCTGAATCCACACACGGGTTTAACTCTGGAAGTTGTGTGCACACATTGACAACCGTTCTGTTAGATAGCTGCGTTTTGGAATTAGAAGCAGATATTTCCCTGGGCTTACTGCTGTTTCTTCCATATGCCGGTAATGGGCTGAAAACGCCTGTTTTGGGACTCTGCAGAGAAAGTGTTTGCAGACTGCTGAATCCACACACGGGTTTAACTCTGGAAGTTGAGTGCACACATTGACAACCGTTCTGTTAGATAGCTGCGTTTTGGATTTAGAAGCAGATATTTCCCTGGGCTTACTGCTGTTTCTTCCATATGCCGGTAATGGGCTGAAAACGCCTGTTTTGGGACTCTGCAGAGAAAGTGTTTGCAGACCTCTGAATCCACACACGGGTTTAACTCTGGAAGTTGAGTGCACACATTGACTACCGTTCTGTTAGATAGCTGCGTTTTGGATTTAGAAGCAGATATTTCCCTGTGCTGACTGCTGTTACTTCAATATGCCTGTAATGGGATGAAAACGCCTGTTTTGGGACTCTGCAGAGAAAGTGTTTGCAGACTGCTGAATCCACACACGGGTTTAACTCTGGAAGTTGAGTGCACACATTGACAACTGTTCTGTTAGATAGCTGCGTTTTGGATTTAGAAGCAGATATTTCCCTGGGCTTAATGCTGTTTCTTCCATATGCCGGTAATGGGCTGAAAACGCCTGGTTTGGGACTCTGCAGAGAAAGTGTTTGCAGACTGCTGAATCCACACACGGGTTTAACTCTGGAAGTTGAGTGCACACATTGACAACCGTTCTGTTAGATAGCTGCGTTTTGGATTTAGAAGCAGATATTTCCCTGGGCTTACTGCTGTTTCTTCCATATGCCGGTAATGGGCTGAAAACGCCTGTTTTGGGACTCTGCAGAGAAAGTGTTTGCAGACTGCTGAATCCACACACGGGTTTAACTCTGGAAGTTGAGTGCACACATTGACAACCGTTCTGTTAGATAGCTGCGTTTTGGATTTAGAAGCAGATATTTCCCTGGGCTTACTGCTGTTTCTTCCATATGCCGGTAATGGGCTGAAAACGCCTGGTTTGGGACTCTGCAGAGAAGATGTTTGCAGACTGCTTAATCCACACACGGGTTTAACTCTGGAAGTTGAGTGCACACATTGACAACCGTTCTGTTAGATAGCTGCGTTTTGGATTTAGAAGCAGATATTTCCCTGTGCTTACTGCTGTTTCTTCCCTATGCCGGTAATGGGCTGAAAACGCCTTTTTTGGGACTCTGCAGAGAAAGTGTTTGCAGACTGCTGAATCCACACACGGGATTAACTCTGGAAGTTGAGTGCACACATTGACAACCGTTCTGTTAGATAGCTGCGTTTTGGATTTAGAAGCAGATATTTTCCTGTGCTCTCTGCTGATTCTTCCATATGCCGATAAAGGGCTGAAAACGCCTGTTTTGGGACTCTGCAGAGAAAGAATTTGCAGACTGCTGAATCCACACACGGGTTTAACTCTGGAAGTTGAGTGCACACATTGACAACCGTTCTGTTAGGTAGCTCCGTTTTGGATTTAGAAGCATATATTTCCCTGGGCTTACTGCTGTTTCTTCCATATGCCGGTAATGGGCTGAAATCGCCTGTTTTGGGACTCTGCAGAGAAAGTGTTTGCAGATTGCTGAATCCACACATGGGCTTAACTCTGGAAGTTGAGTGCACACATTGACAACCGTTCTGTTAGATAGCTGCGTTTTGGATTTAGAAGCAGATAGTTCCCTGGGCTTACTGCTGTTTCTTCCATATGCCGGTAATGGGCTGAAAACGGCTGGTTTTCGACTCTGCAGAGAAAGTGTTTGCAGACTGCTGAATCCACACACGGGTTTAACTCTGGAAGTTGAGTGCACACATTGACAACCGTTCTGTTAGATAGCTGCGTTTTGGATTTAGAAGCAGATATTTCCCTGGGCTTACTGCTGTTTCTTCCATATGCCGGTAATGTGCTGAAAACGCCTGTTTTGGGACTCTGCAGAGAAAGTGTTTGCAGACTGCTGAATCCACACACGGGTTTAACTCTGGAAGTTGAGTGCACACATTGACAACCGTTCTGTTAGATAGCTGCGTTTTGGATTTAGAAGCAGATATTTCCCTGGGCTTACTGCTGTTTCTTCCATATGCCGGTAATGGGCTGAAAATGCCTGGTTTGGGACTCTGCAGAGAGGATGTTTGCAGACTGCTTAATCCACACTCGGGTTTAACTCTGGAAGTTGAGTGCACACATTGACAACCGTTCTGTTAGATAGCTGCGTTTTGGATTTAGAAGCAGATATTTCCCTGTGCTTACTGCTGTTTCTTCCATATGCCTGTAATGGGCTGAAAAAGCCTGTTTTGGGACTCTGCAGAGAAAGTGTTTGCAGACTGCTGAATCCACACACGGCTTTAACTCTGGAAGTTGAGTGCACACATTGACAACCGTTCTGTTAGATAGCTGCGTTTTGGATTTAGAAGCAGATATTTCCCTGTGCTTACTGCTGCTTCTTCCATATGCCGGTAATGGGCTGAAAACGCCTGTTTTGGGACTCTGCAGAGAAAGTGTTTGCAGACTGCTGAATCCACACACGGGTTTAACTCTGGAAGTTGAGTGCACACATTGACAACCGTTCTGTTAGATAGCTGCGTTTTGGATTTAGAAGCAGATATTTCCCTGTGCTTACTGCTGTTTCTTCCATATGCCGGTAATGGGCTGAAAACGCCTCTTTTGGGACTCTGCAGAGAAAGTGTTTGCAGACTGCTGAATCCACACACGGGTTTAACTCTGGAAGTTGAGTGCACACATTGACAACCGTTCTGTTAGATAGCTGCGTTTTGGATTTAGAAGCAGATATTTCCCTGTGCTTACTGCTGTTTCTTCCATATGCCGGTAATGGGATGAAAACGCCTGTTTTGGGACTCTGCAGACAAAGTGTTTGCAGACTGCTGAATCCACACACGGGTTTAACTCTGGAAGTTGAGTGCACACATTGACAACCGTTCTGTTAGATAGCTGCGTTTTGGATTTAGAAGCAGATATTTCCCTGTGCTTACTGCTGTTTCTTCCATATGCCGGTAAAGGGCTGAAAACGCCTGTTTTGGGACTCTGCAGAGAAAGTGTGTGCAGACTGCTGAATCCACACACGGGATTAACTCTGGAAGTTGAGTGCACACATTGACAACCGTTCTGTTAGATAGCTGCGTTTTGGATTTAGAAGCAGATATTTCCCTGTGCTCACTGCTGTTTCTTCCATATGCGGGTAATGGGCTGAAAACGCCTGTTTTGGGACTCTGCAGAGAAAGTGTTTGCAGACTGCTGAATCCACACACGGGTTTAACTCTGGAAGTTGAGTGCACACATTGACAACCGTTCTGTTAGATAGCTGCGTTTTGGATTTAGAAGCAGATATTTCCCTGGGCTTACTGCTGTTTCTTCCATATGCCGGTAATGGGCTGAAAACGCCTGTTTTGGGACTCTGCAGAGAAAGCGTTTGCAGACTGCTGAATCCACACACCGGTTTAACTCTGGAAGTTGAGTGCACACATTGACAACCGTTCTGTTAGATAGCTGCGTTTTTGATTTAGAAGCAGATATTTCCCTGGGCTTACTGCTGTTTCTTCCATATGCCGGTAATGGGCTGAAAACGCCTGTTTTGGGACTCTGCAGAGAAAGCGTTTGCAGACTGCTGAATCCACACACCGGTTTAACTCTGGAAGTTGAGTGCACACATTGACAACCGTTCTGTTAGATAGCTGCGTTTTTGATTTAGAAGCAGATATTTCCCTGGGCTTACTGCTGTTTCTTCCATATGCCGGTAATGGGCTGAAAACGCCTGTTTTGGGACTCTGCAGAGAAAGTGTTTGCAGACTGCTGAATCCACACACGGGTTTAACTCTGGAAGTTGTGTGCACACATTGACAACCGTTCTGTTAGATAGCTGCGTTTTGGAATTAGAAGCAGATATTTCCCTGGGCTTACTGCTGTTTCTTCCATATGCCGGTAATGGGCTGAAAACGCCTGTTTTGGGACTCTGCAGAGAAAGTGTTTGCAGACTGCTGAATCCACACACGGGTTTAACTCTGGAAGTTGAGTGCACACATTGACAACCGTTCTGTTAGATAGCTGCGTTTTGGATTTAGAAGCAGATATTTCCCTAGGCTTAATGCTGTTTCTTCCATATGCCGGTAATGGGCTGAAAACGCCTGGTTTGGGACTCTACAGAGAAGATGTTTGCAGACTGCTTAATCCACACACGGGTTTAACTCTGGAAGTTGAGTGCACACACTGACAACCGTTCTGTTAGATAGCTGCGTTTCGGATTTAGAAGCAAATATTTCCCTGTGCTTACTGCTGTTTCTTCCATATGCCTGTAATGGGCTGAAAACGCCTGTTTTGGGACTCTGCAGAAAAAGTGTTTGCAGACTGCTGAATCCACACACGGGTTTAACTCTGGAAGTTGAGTGCACACATTGACAACCGTTCTGTTAGATAGCTGCGTTTTGGATTTAGAAGCAGATATTTCCCTGTGCTTACTGCTGTTTCTTCCATATGCCGGTAATGGGCTGAAAACGCCTGTTTTGGGACTCTGCAGAGAAAGTGTTTGCAGACTGCTGAATCCACACACGGGTTTAACTCTGGAAGTTGAGCGCACACATTGACAACCGTTCTGTTAGATAGCTCCGTTTTGGATTTAGAAGCAGATATTTCCCTGGGCTTACTGCTGTTTCTTCCATATGCCGGTAATGGGCTGAAAACGCCTGGTTTGGGACTCTGCAGAGAAGATGTTTGCAGACTGCTTAATCCACACATGGGTTTAACTCTGGAAGTTGAGTGCACACATTGACAACCGTTCTGTTAGATAGCTGCGTTTTGGATTTAGAAGCAGATGTTTCCCTGTGCTTACTGCTGTTTCTTCCATATGCCTGTAAAGGGCTGAAAACGCTTGTTTTGGGACTCTGCAGAGAAAGTGTTTGCAGACTGCTGAATCCACACACGGGTTTAACTCTGGAAGTTGAGTGCACACATTGACAACCGTTCTGTTAGATAGCTGCGTTTTGGATTTAGAAGCAGATATTTCCCTGTGCTTACTGCTGTTTCTTACATATGCCGGTAATGGGCTGAAAACGCCTGTTTCGGGACTCTGCGCAGAAAGTGTTTGCAGACTGCTGAATCCACACAAGGGTTTAACTCTGGAAGTTGAGTGCACACATTGACAACCATTCTGTTAGATAGCTGCGTTTTGGATTTAGAAGCAGATAGTTCCCTGTGCTTACTGCTGTTTCTTCCATATGCCGGTAATGGGTTGAAAACGCCTGTTTTGGGACTCTGCAGAGAAAGTGTTTGCAGACTGCTGAATCCACACACGGGTTTAACTCTGGAAGTTGAGTGCACACATTGACAACCGTTCTGTTAGATAGCTGCGTTTTGGATTTAGAAGCAGATATTTCCCTGGGCTTACTGCTGTTTCTTACATATGCCGGTAATGGGCTGAAAACGCCTGTTTTGGGACTCTGCAGAGAAAGTGTTTGCAGACTGCTGAATCCACACACGGGTTTAACTCTGGAAGTTGTGTGCACACATTGACAACCGTTCTGTTAGATAGCTGCGTTTTGGAATTAGAAGCAGATATTTCCCTGGGCTTACTGCTGTTTCTTCCATATGCCGGTAATGGGCTGAAAACGCCTGTTTTGGGACTCTGCAGAGAAAGTGTTTGCAGACTGCTGAATCCACACACGGGTTTAACTCTGGAAGTTGAGTGCACACATTGACAACCGTTCTGTTAGATAGCTGCGTTTTGGATTTAGAAGCAGATATTTCCCTGTGCTTACTGCTGTTTCTTCCATATGCCGGTAATGGGCTGAAAACGCCTGTTTTGGGACTCTGCAGAGAAAGTGTTTGCCGACTGCTGAATCCACACACGGGTTTAACTCTGGAAGTTGAGTGCACACATTCACAACCGTTCTGTTAGATAGCTGCGTTTTGGATTTAGAAGCAGATATTTCCCTGGGCTTACTGCTGTTTCTTCCATATGCCGGTAATGGGCTGAAAACGCCTGGTTTGGGACTCTGCAGAGAAGATGTTTGCAGACTGCTTAATCCACACACGGGTTTAACTCTGGAAGTTGAGTGCACACATTGACAACCGTTCTGTTAGATAGCTGCGTTTTGGATTTAGAAGCAGATATTTCCCAGTGCTTACTGCTGTTTCTTCCATATGCCGGTAATGGGCTGAAAACGCCTGTTTTGGGACTCTGCAGAGAAAGTGTTTGCAGACTGCTGAATCCACACACGGGATTAACTCTGGAAGTTGAGTGCACACATTGACAACCGTTCTGTTAGATAGCTGCGTTTTGGATTTAGAGGCAGATATTTTCCTGTGCTCTCTGCTGATTCTTCCATATGCCGATAAAGGGCTGAAATCGCCTGTTTTGGGACTCTGCAGAGAAAGAGTTTGCAGACTGCTGAATCCACACACGGGTTTAACTCTGGAAGTTGAGTGCACACATTGACAACCGTTCTGTTAGGTAGCTCCGTTTTGGATTTAGAAGCAGATATTTCCCTGGGCTTACTGCTGTTTCTTCCATATGCCGGTAATGGGCTGAAATCGCCTGTTTTGGGACTCTGCAGAGAAAGTGTTTGCAGATTGCTGAATCCACACATGGGTTTAACTCTGGAAGTTGAGTGCACACATTGACAACCGTTCTGTTAGATAGCTGCGTTTTGGATTTAGAAGCAGATAGTTCCCTGGGCTTACTGCTGTTTCTTCCATATGCCGGTAATGGGCTGAAAACGGCTGGTTTTCGACTCTGCAGAGAAAGTGTTTGCAGACTGCTGAATCCACACACGGGTTTAACTCTGGAAGTTGAGTGCACACATTGACAACCGTTCTGTTAGATAGCTGCGTTTTGGATTTAGAAGCAGATATTTCCCTGGGCTTACTGCTGTTTCTTCCATATGCCGGTAATGTGCTGAAAACGCCTGTTTTGGGGACTCTGCAGAGAAAGTGTTTGCAGACTGCTGAATCCACACACGGGTTTAACTCTGGAAGTTGAGTGCACACATTGACAACCGTTCTGTTAGACAGCTGCGTTTTGGATTTAGAAGCAGATATTTCCCTGGGCTTACTGCTGTTTCTTCCATATGCCGGTAATGGGCTGAAAACGCCTGGTTTGGGGACTCTGCAGAGAGGATGTTTGCAGACTGCTTAATCCACACTCGGGTTTAACTCTGGAAGTTGAGTGCACACATTGACAACCGTTCTGTTAGATAGCTGCGTTTTGGATTTAGAAGCAGATATTTCCCTGTGCTTACTGCTGCTTCTTCCATATGCCGGTAATGGGCTGAAAACGCCTGTTTTGGGACTCTGCAGAGAAAGTGTTTGCAGACTGCTGAATCCACACACGGGTTTAACTCTGGAAGTTGAGTGCACACATTGACAACCGTTCTGTTAGATAGCTGCGTTTTGGATTTAGAAGCAGATATTTCCCTGGGCTTACTGCTGTTTCTTCCATATGCCGGTAATGGGCTGAAAACGCCTGGTTTGGGACTCTGCAGAGAAGATGTTAGCAGACTACTTAATCCCCACACGGGTTTAACGCTGGAAGTTGAGTGCACACATTGACAACCGTTCTGATAGATAGCTGCGTTTTGGATTTAGAAGCAGATATTTCCCTGTGCTTACTGCTGTTTCTTCCATATGCCGGTAATGGGCTGAAAACGCCTGTTTTGGGACTCTGCAGAGAAAGTGTTTGCAGACTGCTGAATCCACACACGGGTTTTAACTCTGGAAGTTGTGTGCACACATTGACAACCGTTCTGTTAGATAGCTGCGTTTTGGAATTAGAAGCAGATATTTCCCTGGGCTTACTGCTGTTTTCTTCCATATGCCGGTAATGGGCTGAAAACGCCTGTTTTGGGACTCTGCAGAGAAAGTGTTTGCAGACTGCTGAATCCACACACGGGTTTAACTCTGGAAGTTGAGTGCACACATTGACAACCGTTCTGTTAGATAGCTGCGTTTTGGATTTAGAAGCAGATATTTCCCTGGGCTTACTGCTGTTTCTTCCATATGCCGGTAATGGGCTGAAAACGCCTGTTTTGGGACTCTGCAGAGAAAGTGTTTGCAGACCTCTGAATCCACACACGGGTTTAACTCTGGAAGTTGAGTGCACACATTGACTACCGTTCTGTTAGATAGCTGCGTTTTGGATTTAGAAGCAGATATTTCCCTGTGCTGACTGCTGTTACTTCAATATGCCTGTAATGGGATGAAAACGCCTGTTTTGGGACTCTGCAGAGAAAGTGTTTGCAGACTGCTGAATCCACACACGGGTTTAACTCTGGAAGTTGAGTGCACACATTGACAACCGTTCTGATAGATAGCTGCGTTTTGGATTTAGAAGCAGATATTTCCCTGGGCTTAATGCTGTTTCTTCCATATGCCGGTAATGGGCTGAAAACGCCTGGTTTGGGACTCTGCAGAGAAGATGTTTGCAGACTGCTTAATCCACACACGGGTTTAACTCTGGAAGTTGAGTGCACACACTGACAACCGTTCTGTTAGATAGCTGCGTTTCGGATTTAGAAGCAAATATTTCCCTGTGCTTACTGCTGTTTCTTCCATATGCCTGTAATGGGCTGAAAACGCCTGTTTTGGGACTCTGCAGAGAAAGTGTTTGCAGACTGCTGAATCCAAACACGGGTTTATCTCTGGAAGTTGAGTGCACACATTGACAACCGTTCTGTTAGATAGCTGCGTTTTGGATTTAGAAGCAGATATTTCCCTGTGCTTACTGCTGTTTCTTCCATATGCCGGTAATGGGCTGAAAACGCCTGTTTTGGGACTCTGCAGAGAAAGTGTTTGCAGACTGCTGAATCCACACACGGGTTAAACTCTGGAAGTTGAGCGCACACATTGACAACCGTTCTGTTAGATAGCTCCGTTTTGGATTTAGAAGCAGATATTTCCCTGGGCTTACTGCTGTTTCTTCCATATGCCGGTAATGGGCTGAAAACGCCTGTTTTGGGACTCTGCAGAGAAGATGTTTGCAGACTGCTTAATCCACACATGGGTTTAACTCTGGAAGTTGAGTGCACACATTGACAACCGTTCTGTTAGATAGCTGCGTTTTGGATTTAGAAGCAGATATTTCCCTGTGCTTACTGCTGTTTCTTCCATATGCCTGTAAAGGGCTGAAAACGCTTGTTTTGGGACTCTGCAGAGAAAGTGTTTGCAGACTGCTGAATCCACACACGGGTTTAACTCTGGAAGTTGAGTGCACACATTGACAACCGTTCTGTTAGATAGCTGCGTTTTGGATTTAGAAGCAGATATTTCCCTGTGCTTACTGCTGTTTCTTACATATGCCGGTAATGGGCTGAAAACGCCTGTTTCGGGACTCTGCGCAGAAAGTGTTTGCAGACTGCTGAATCCACACAAGGGTTTAACTCTGGAAGTTGAGTGCACACATTGACAACCGTTCTGTTAGATAGCTGCGTTTTGGATTTAGAAGCAGATAGTTCCCTGTGCTTACTGCTGTTTCTTCCATATGCCGGTAATGGGCTGAAAACGCCTGTTTTGGGACTCTGCAGAGAAAGTGTTTGCAGACTGCTGAATCCACACACGGGTTTAACTCTGGAAGTTGAGTGCACACATTGACAACCGTTCTGTTAGATAGCTGCGTTTTGGATTTAGAAGCAGATATTTCCCTGGGCTTACTGCTGTTTCTTACATATGCCGGTAATGGGCTGAAAACGCCTGTTTTGGGACTCTGCAGAGAAAGTGTTTGCAGACTGCTGAATCCACACACGGGTTTAACTCTGGAAGTTGTGTGCACACATTGACAACCGTTCTGTTAGATAGCTGCGTTTTGGAATTAGAAGCAGATATTTCCCTGGGCTTACTGCTGTTTCTTCCATATGCCGGTAATGGGCTGAAAACGCCTGTTTTGGGACTCTGCAGAGAAAGTGTTTGCAGACTGCTGAATCCACACACGGGTTTAACTCTGGAAGTTGAGTGCACACATTGACAACCGTTCTGTTAGATAGCTGCGTTTTGGATTTAGAAGCAGATATTTCCCTGGGCTTACTGCTGTTTCTTCCATATGCCGGTAATGGGCTGAAAACGCCTGTTTTGGGACTCTGCAGAGAAAGTGTTTGCAGACTGCTGAATCCACACACGGGTTTAACTCTGGAAGTTGAGTGCACACATTGACAACCCTTCTGTTAGATAGCTGCGTTTTGGATTTAGAAGCAGATATTTCCCTGGGCTTACTGCTGTTTCTTCCATATGCCGGTAATGGGCTGAAAACGCCTGGTTTGGGACTCTGCAGAGAAGATGTTTGCAGACTGCTTAATCCACACACGGGTTTAACTCTGGAAGTTGAGTGCACACATTGACAACCGTTCTGTTAGATAGCTGCGTTTTGGATTTAGAAGCAGATATTTCCCTGTGCTTACTGCTGTTTCTTCCATATGCCGGTAATGGGCTGAAAACGCCTGTTTTGGGACTCTGCAGAGAAAGTGTTTGCAGACTGCTGAATCCACACACGGGATTAACTCTGGAAGTTGAGTGCACACATTGACAACCGTTCTGTTAGATAGCTGCGTTTTGGATTTAGAAGCAGATAGTTCCCTGGGCTTACTGCTGTTTCTTCCATATGCCGGTAATGGGCTGAAAACGGCTGGTTTTCGACTCTGCAGAGAAAGTGTTTGCAGACTGCTGAATCCACACACGGGTTTAACTCTGGAAGTTGAGTGCACACATTGACAACCCGTTCTGTTAGATAGCTGCGTTTTGGATTTAGAAGCAGATATTTCCCTGGGCTTACTGCTGTTTCTTCCATATGCCGGTAATGTGCTGAAAACGCCTGTTTTGGGACTCTGCAGAGAAAGTGTTTGCAGACTGCTGAATCCACACACGGGTTTAACTCTGGAAGTTGAGTGCACACATTGACAACCGTTCTGTTAGATAGCTGCGTTTTGGATTTAGAAGCAGATATTTCCCTGGGCTTACTGCTGTTTCTTCCATATGCCGGTAATGGGCTGAAAACGCCTGGTTTGGGACTCTGCAGAGAGGATGTTTGCAGACTGCTTAATCCACACTCGGGTTTAACTCTGGAAGTTGAGTGCACACATTGACAACCGTTCTGTTAGATAGCTGCGTTTTGGATTTAGAAGCAGATATTTCCCTGTGCTTACTGCTGTTTCTTCCATATGCCTGTAATGGGCTGAAAACGCCTGTTTTGGGACTCTGCAGAGAAAGTGTTTGCAGACTGCTGAATCCACACACGGGTTTAACTCTGGAAGTTGAGTGCACACATTGACAACCGTTCTGTTAGATAGCTGCGTTTTGGATTTAGAAGCAGATATTTCCCTGTGCTTACTGCTGCTTCTTCCATATGCCGGTAATGGGCTGAAAACGCCTGTTTTGGGACTCTGCAGAGAAAGTGTTTGCAGACTGCTGAATCCACACACGGGTTTAACTCTGGAAGTTGAGTGCACACATTGACAACCGTTCTGTTAGATAGCTGCGTTTTGGATTTAGAAGCAGATATTTCCCTGGGCTTACTGCTGTTTCTTCCATATGCCCGGTAATGGGCTGAAAACGCCTGGTTTGGGACTCTGCAGAGAAGATGTTAGCAGACTACTTAATCCCCACACGGGTTTAACGCTGGAAGTTGAGTGCACACATTGACAACCGTTCTGATAGATAGCTGCGTTTTGGATTTAGAAGCAGATATTTCCCTGTGCTTACTGCTGTTTCTTCCATATGCCGGTAATGGGCTGAAAACGCCTGTTTTGGGACTCTGCAGAGAAAGTGTTTGCAGACTGCTGAATCCACACACGGGTTTAACACTGGAAGTTGAGTGCACACATTGACAACCGTTCTGATAGATAGCTGCGTTTTGGATTTAGAAGCAGATATTTCCCTGTGCTTACTGCTGTTTCTTCCATATTCCGGTAATGGGATGAAAACGCCTGTTTTGGGACTCTGCAGAGAAAGTGTTTGCAGACTGCTGAATCCACACACGGGTTTAACTCTGGAAGTTGAGTGCACACATTGACAACCGTTCTGTTAGATAGCTGCGTTTTGGATTTAGAAGAAGATATTTCCCTGTGCTGACTGCTGTTTCTTCCATATGCCGGTAATGGGCTGAAAACGCCTGTTTTGGGACTCTGCAGAGAAAGTGTTTGCAGACTGCTGAATCCACACACGGGTTTAACTCTGGAAGTTGAGTGCACACATTGACAACCGTTCTGTTAGATAGCTGCGTTTTGGATTTAGAAGCAGATATTTCCGTGGGCTTACTGCTGTTTCTTCCATATGCCGGTAATGGGCTGAAAACGCCTCTTTTGGGACTCTGCAGAGAAAGTGTTTGCAGACTGCTGAATCCACACACGGGTTTAAAATCTGGAAGTTGAGTGCACACATTGACAACCGTTCTGTTAGATAGCTGCGTTTTGGATTTAGAAGCAGATATTTCCCTGTGCTTACTGCTGTTTCTTCCATATGCCGGTAATGGGATGAAAACGCCTGTTTTGGGACTCTGCAGACAAAGTGTTTGCAGACTGCTGAATCCACACACGGGTTTAACTCTGGAAGTTGAGTGCACACATTGACAACCGTTCTGTTAGATAGCTGCGTTTTGGATTTAGAAGCAGATATTTCCCTGTGCTTACTGCTGTTTCTTCCATATGCCGGTAAAGGGCTGAAAACGCCTGTTTTGGGACTCTGCAGAGAAAGTGTTTGCAAACTGCTGAATCCACACACGGGATTAACTCTGGAAGTTGAGTGCACACATTGACAACCGTTCTGTTAGATAGCTGCGTTTTGGATTTAGAAGCAGATATTTCCCTGTGCTCACTGCTGTTTCTTCCATATGCGGGTAATGGGCTGAAAACGCCTGTTTTGGGACTCTGCAGAGAAAGTGTTTGCAGACTGCTGAATCCACACACGGGTTTAACTCTGGAAGTTGAGTGCACACATTGACAACCGTTCTGTTAGATAGCTGCGTTTTGGATTTAGAAGCAGATATTTCCCTGGGCTTACTGCTGTTTCTTCCATATGCCGGTAATGGGCTGAAAACGCCTGTTTTGGGACTCTGCAGAGAAAGTGTTTGCAGACTGCTGAATCCACACACGGGTTTAACTCTGGAAGTTGAGTGCACACATTGACAACCGTTCTGCTAGATAGCTGCGTTTTGGATTTAGAAGCAGATATTTCCCTGTGCTTACTGCTGTTTCTTCCATATGCCGGTAATGGGCTGAAAACGCCTGTTTTGGGACTCTGCAGAGAAAGTGTTTGCAGACTGGTGAATCCACACACCGGTTTAACTCTGGAAGTTGAGTGCACACATTGGCAACCGTTCTGTTAGATAGCTGTGTTTTGGATTTAGAAGCAGATATTTCCCTGGGCTTACTGCTGTTTCTTCCATATGCCGGTAATGGGCTGAAAACGCCTGGTTTGGGACTCTGCAGAGAAGATGTTTGCAGACTGCTGAATCCACACACGGGTTTAACTCTGGAAGTTGAGTGCACACATTGACAACCGTTCTGTTAGATAGCTGCGTTTTGGATTTAGAAGCAGATATTTCCCTGTGCTTACTGCTGTTTCTTCCATAGGCCGGTAATGGGCTGAAAACGCCTGTTTTGGGACTCTGCAGAGAAAGTGTTTGCAGACTGCTGAATCCACACACGGGTTTAACTCTGGAAGTTGAGTGCACACATTGATAACCGTTCTGTTAGATAGCTGCGTTTTGGATTTAGAAGCAGATATTTCCCTGTGCTGACTGCTGTTTCTTCCATAGGCCGGAAATGGGCTGAAAACGCCTGTTTTGGGACTCTGCAGAGAATGTGTTTGCAGACTGCTGAATCCACACACGGGTTTAACTCTGGAAGTTGAGTGCACACATTGACAACCGTTCTGTTAGATAGCTGCGTTTTGGATTTAGAAGCAGATATTTCCCTGGGCTTACTGCTGTTTCTTCCATATGCCGGTAATGGGCTGAAAACGCCTGTTTTGGGACTCTGCAGAGAAAGTGTTTGCAGACTGCTGAATCCACACACGGGTTTAACTCTGGAAGTTGAGTGCACACATTGACAACCGTTCTGTTAGATAGCTGCGTTTTGGATTTAGAAGTAGATATTTCCCTGTGCTTACTGCTGTTTCTTCCATATGCCGGTAATGGGATGAAAACGCCTGTTTTGGGACCCTGCAGAGAAAGTGTTTGCAGACTGCTGAATCCAAACACGGGTTTAACTCTGGAAGTTGAGTGCACACATTGACAACCGTTCTGTTAGATAGCTGCGTTTTGGATTTAGAAGCAGATATTTCCCTGTGCTGACTGCTATTTCTTCCATATGCCGGTAATGGGCTGAAAACGCCTGTTTTGGGACTCTGCAGAGAAAGTGTTTGCAGACTGCTGAATCAACACACGGGTTTAACTCTGGAAGTTGAGTGCACACATTGACAACCGTTCTGTTAGATAGCTGCGTTTTGGATTTAGAAGCAGATATTTCCCTGTGCTTACTGCTGTTTCTTCCATATGCCGGTAATGGGCTGAAAACGCCTGTTTTGGGACTCTGCAGAGAAAGTGTTTGCAGACTGCCGAATCCACACTCGGGTTTAACTCTGGAAGTTGAGTGCACACATTGACAACCGTTCTGTTAGATACCTGCGTTTTGGATTTAGAAGCAGATATTTCCCTGTGCTTACTGCTGTTTCTTCCATATGCCGGTAATGGGCTGAAAACGCCTGTTTTGGGACTCTGCAGAGAAAGTGTTTGCAGACTGCCGAATCCACACACGGGTTTAACTCTGGAAGTTGAGTGCACACATTGACAACCGTTCTGTTAGATAGCTGCGTTTTGGATTTAGAAGCAGATAGTTCCCTGTGCTTACTGCTGTTTCTTCCATATGCCGGTAATGGGATGAAAACGCCTGTTTTGGGACTCTGCAGAGAAAGTGTTTGCAGACTGCTGAATCCACACACGGGTTTAACTCTGGAAGTTGAGTGCACACATTGACAACCGTTCTGTTAGATAGCTGTGTTTTGGATTTAAAGCAGATATTTCCCTGTGCTGACTGCTTTTTCTTCCATATGCCGGTAATGGGCTGAAAACGCCTGTTTTCGGACTCTGCAGAGAAAGTGTTTGCAGACTGCTGAATCCACACACGGGTTTAACTCTGGAAGTTGAGTGCACACATTGACAACCGTTCTGCTAGATAGCTGCGTTTTGGATTTAGAAGCAGATATTTCCCTGTGCTTACTGCTGTTTCTTCCATATGCCGGTAATGGGCTGAAAACGCCTGTTTTGGGACTCTGCAGAGAAAGTGTTTGCAGACTGCTGAATCCACACACCGGTTTAACTCTGGAAGTTGAGTGCACACATTGACAACCGTTCTGTTAGATAGCTGTGTTTTGGATTTAGAAGCAGATATTTCCCTGGGCTTACTGCTGTTTCTTCCATATGCCGGTTATGGGATGAAAACGCCTGTTTTGGGACTCTGCAGAGAAAGTGTTTGCAGACTGCTGAATCCACACACGGGTTTAACTCTGGAAGTTGAGTGCACACATTGACAACCGTTCTGTTAGATAACTGCGTTTTGGATTTAGAAGCAGATATTTCCCTGTGCTCACTGCTGTTTCTTCCATATGCCGGTAATGGGATGAAAACGCCTGTTTTGGGACTCTGCAGACAAAGTGTTTGCAGACTGCTGAATCCACACACGGGATTAACTCTGGAAGTTGAGTGCACACATTGACAACCGTTCTGTTAGATAGCTGCGTTTTGAATTTAGAAGCAGATATTTCCCTGTGCTCACTGCTGTTTCTTCCATATGCCGGTAATGGGCTGAAAGCGCCTGTTTTGGGACTCTGCAGAGAAAGCGTTTGCAGACTGCTGAATCCACACACCGGTTTAACTCTGGAAGTTGAGTGCACACATTGACAACCGTTCTGTTAGATAGCTGCGTTTTGGATTTAGAAGCAGATATTTCCCTGGGCTTACTGCTGTTTCTTCCATATGCCGGTAATGGGCTGAAAACGCCTGTTTTGGGACTCTGCAGAGAAAGTGTTTGCAGACTGCTGAATCCACACACGGGTTTAACTCTGGAAGTTGAGTGCACACATTGACAACCGTTCTGTTAGATAGCTGCGTTTTGGATTTAGAAGCAGATATTTCCCTGGGCTTACTGCTGTTTCTTCTATATGCCGGTAATGTGCTGAAAACGCCTGTTTTGGGACTCTGCAGAGAAAGTGTTTGCAGACTGCCGAATCCACACACGGGTTTAACTCTGGAAGTTGAGTGCACACATTGACAACCGTTCTGTTAGATACCTGCGTTTTGGATTTAGAAGCAGATATTTCCCTGTGCTTACTGCTGTTTCTTCCATATGCCGGTAATGGGATGAAAACGCCTGTTTTGGGACTCTGCAGAGAAAGTGTTTGCAGACTGCTGAATCCACACACGGGTTTAACTCTGGAAGTTGAGTGCACACATTGACAACCGTTCTGTTAGATAGCTGTGTTTTGGATTTAAAGCAGATATTTCCCTGTGCTGACTGCTGTTTCTTCCATATGCCGGTAATGGGCTGAAAACGCCTGTTTTGGGACTCTGCAGAGAAAGTGTTTGCAGACTGCTGAATCCACACACGGGATTAACTCTGGAAGTTGAGTGCACACATTGACAACCGTTCTGTCAGATAGCTGCGTTTTGGATTTAGAAGCAGATATTTCCCTGTGCTGACTGCTGTTTCTTCCATATGCCGGTAATGGGATGAAAACGCCTGTTTTGGGACTCTGCAGAGAAAGTGTTTGCAGACTGCTGAATCCACACACGGGATTAACTCTGGAAGTTGAGTGCACACATTGACAACCGTTCTGTTAGATAGCTGCGTTTTGGATTTAGAAGCAGATATTTCCCTGTGCTCACTGCTGTTTCTTCCATATGCCGGTATTCGGCTTAAAACGCCTGTTTTGGGACTCTGCAGAGAAAGTGTTTGCAGACTGCTGAATCCACACACGTGTTTAACTCTGGAAGTTGAGTGCACACATTGACAACCGTTCTGTTAGATAGCTGCATTTTGGATTTAGAAGCAGATATTTCCCTGTGCTTACTGCTGTTTCTTCCATATGCCGGTAATGGGCTGAAAACGCCTGTTTTGGGACTCTGCAGAGAAAGTGTTTGCAGACTGCTGAATCCACACACGGGTTTAACTCTGGAAGTTGAGTGCACACATTGACAACCGTTCTGTTAGATAGCTGCATTTTGTATTTAGAAGCAGATATTTCCCTGTGCTGACTGCTGTTTCTTCCATATGCCGGTAATGGGCTGAAAACGCCTGTTTTGGGACTCTGCAGAGAAAGTGTTTGCAGACTGCTGAATCCACATACGGGTTTAACTCTGGAAGTTGAGTGCACACATTGACAACCGTTCTGTTAGATAGCTGCGTTTTAGATTTAGAAGCAGATAGTTCCCTAGGCTTACTGCTGTTTCTTCCATATGCCGGTAATGGGCTGAAAACGCCTGGTTTGGGACTCTGCAGAGAATGTGTTTGCAGACTGCTGAATCCACACACGGGTTTAACTCTGGAAGTTGAGTGCACACATTGACAACCGTTCTTTTAGATAGCTGCGTTTTGGATTTAGAAGCAGATATTTCCCTGTGCTTTCTGCTGTTTCTTCCATATGCCGGTAATGGGCTGAAAAGGCCTGGTTTGGGACTCTGCAGAGAAGATGTTTGCAGACTGCTTAATCCACACACGGGTTTACCTCTGGAAGTTGAGTGCACTCATTGACAACCGTTCTGTTAGATAGCTGCGTTTTGGATTTAGAAGCAGATATTTCCCTGTGCTGACTGCTGTTTCTTCCATATGCCGGTAATGGGATGAAAACGCCTGTTTTGGGACTCTGCAGAGAAAGTGTTTGCAGACTGCTGAATCCACACACGGGTTTAACTCTGGAAGTTGAGTGCACACATTGACAACCGTTCTGTTAGATAGCTGCGTTTTGGATTTAGAAGCAGATATTTCCCTGGGCTTACTGCTGTTTCTTCCATATGCCGGTAATGGGCTGAAAATGCCTGTTTTGGGACTCTGCAGACAAAGTGTTTGCTGACTGCTGAATCCACACACGGGATTAACTCTGGAAGTTGAGTGCACACATTGACAACCGTTCTGTTAGATAGCTGCGTTTTGGATTTAGAAGCAGATATTTCCCTGGGCTTACTGCTGTTTCTTCCATATGCCGGTAATGGGCTGAAAACGCCTGTTTTGGGACTCTGCAGAGAAAGTGTTTGCAGACTGCTGAATCCACACACGGGATTAACTCTGGAAGTTGGGTGCACACATTGACAACCGTTCTGTTAGATAGCTGCGTTTTGGATTTAGAAGCAGATATTTCTCTGTGCTCACTGCTGTTTCTTCCATATGCCGGTAATGGGTTGAAAACGCCTGTTTTGGGACTCTGCAGAGAAAGCGTTTGCAGACTGCTGAATCCACACACCGGTTTAACTCTGGAAGTTGAGTGCACACATTGACAACCGTTCTGTTAGATAGCTGCGTTTTGGATTTAGAAGCAGATATTTCCCTGTGCTTACTGCTGTTCCTTCCATATGCCGGTAATGGGCTGAAAACGCCTGTTTTGGGACTCTGCAGAGAAAGTGTTTGCAGACTGCTGAATCCACACACGGGTTTAACTCTGGAAGTTGAGTGCACACATTGACAACCGTTCTGTTAGATAGCTGCGTTTTGGATTTAGAAGCAGATATTTCCCTGGGCTTACTGCTGTTTCTTCCATATGCCGGTAATGGGCTGAAAACGCCTGTTTTGGGACTCTGCAGAGAAAGTGTTTGCAGACTGCTGAATCCACACACGGGTTTAACTCTGGAAGTTGAGGGCACACATTAACAACCGTTCTGTTAGATAGCTGCGTTTTGGATTTAGAAGCAGATATTTCCCTGTGCTTACTGCTGTTTCTTCCATATGCCGGTAATGGGATGAAAACGCCTGTTTTGGGACTCTGCAGAGAAAGTGTTTGCAGACTGCTGAATCCACACACGGGTTTAACTCTGGAAGTTGAGTGCACACATTGACAACCGTTCTGTTAGATAGCTGCGTTTTGGATTTAGAAGCAGATATTTCCCTGTGCTGACTGCTGTTTCTTCCATATGCCGGTAATGGGCTGAAAACGCCTGTTTTGGGACTCTGCAGAGAAAGTGTTTGCAGACTGCTGAATCCACACACGGGTTTAACTCTGGAAGTTGAGTGCACACATTGACAACCGTTCTGTTAGATAGCTGTGTTTTGGATTTAGAAGCAGATATTTCCCTGGGCTTACTGCTGTTTCTTCCATATGCCGGTAAAGGGCTGAAAACGCCTGTTTTGGGACTCTGCAGAGAAAGTGTTTGCAGACTGCTGAATCCACACACGGGTTTAACTCTGGAAGTTGAGTGCACACATTGACAAACGTTCTGTTAGATAACTGCGTTTTGGATTTAGAAGCAGATATTTCCCTGTGCTCACTGCTGTTTCTTCCATATGCCGGTAATGGGATGAAAACGCCTGTTTTGGGACTCTGCAGAGAAAGTGTTTGCAGACTGCTGAATCCACACACGGGATTAACTCTGGAAGTTGAGTGCACACATTGACAACCGTTCTGTTAGATAGCTGCGTTTTGAATTTAGAAGCAGATATTTCCCTGTGCTCACTGCTGTTTCTTCCATATGCCGGTAATGGGCTGAAAACGCCTGTTTTGGGACTCTGCAGAGAAAGCGTTTGCAGACTGCTGAATCCACACACCGGTTTAACTCTGGAAGTTGAGTGCACACATTGACAACCGTTCTGTTAGATAGCTGCGTTTTGGATTTAGAAGCAGATATTTCCCTGGGCTTACTGCTGTTTCTTCCATATGCCGGTAATGGGCTGAAAACGCCTGTTTTGGGACTCTGCAGAGAAAGTGTTTGCAGACTGCTGAATCCACACACGGGTTTAACTCTGGAAGTTGAGTGCACACATTGACAACCGTTCTGTTAGATAACTGCGTTTTGGATTTAGAAGCAGATATTTACCTGTGCTCACTGCTGTTTCTTCCATATGCCGGTAATGGGATGAAAACGCCTGGTTTGGGACTCTGCAGAGAAAGTGTTTGCAGACTGCTGAATCCACACACGGGATTAACTCTGGAAGTTGAGTGCACACATTGACAACCGTTCTGTTAGATAGCTGCGTTTTGAATTTAGAAGCAGATATTTCCCTGTGCTCACTGCTGTTTCTTCCATATGCCGGTAATGGGCTGAAAGCGCCTGTTTTGGGACTCTGCAGAGAAAGCGTTTGCAGACTGCTGAATCCACACACGGGTTTAACTCTGGAAGTTGAGTGCACACATTGACAACCGTTCTGTTAGATAGCTGCGTTTTGGATTTAGAAGCAGATATTTCCCTGGGCTTACTGCTGTTTCTTCCATATGCCGGTAATGGGCTGAAAACGCCTGTTTTGGGACTCTGCAGAGAAAGTGTTTGCAGACTGCTGAATCCACACACGGGTTTAACTCTGGAAGTTGAGTGCACACATTGACAACCGTTCTGTAAGATAGCTGCGTTTTGAATTTAGAAGCAGATATTTCCCTGGGCTTACTGCTGTTTCTTCTATATGCCGGTAATGGGCTGAAAACGCCTGTTTTGGGACTCTGCAGAGAAAGTGTTTGCAGACTGCCGAATCCACACACGGGTTTAACTCTGGAACTTGAGTGCACACATTGACAACCGTTCTGTTAGATACCTGCGTTTTGGATTTAGAAGCAGATATTTCCCTGTGCTTACTGCTGTTTCTTCCATATGCCGGTAATGGGCTGAAAACGCCTGGTTTGGGACTCTGCAGAGAATGTGTTTGCAGACTGCTGAATCCACACACGGGTTTAACTCTGGAAGTTGAGTGCACACATTGACAACCGTTCTTTTAGATAGCTGCGTTTTGGATTTAGAAGCAGATATTTCCCTGTGCTTTCTGCTGTTTCTTCCATATGCCGGTAATGGGCTGAAAAGGCCTGGTTTGGGACTCTGCAGAGAAGATGTTTGCAGACTGCTTAATCCACACACGGGTTTACCTCTGGAAGTTGAGTGCACTCATTGACAACCGTTCTGTTAGATAGCTGCGTTTTGGATTTAGAAGCAGATATTTCCCTGTGCTGACTGCTGTTTCTTCCATATGCCGGTAATGGGATGAAAACGCCTGTTTTGGGACTCTGCAGAGAAAGTGTTTGCAGACTGCTGAATCCACACACGGGTTTAACTCTGGAAGTTGAGTGCACACATTGACAACCGTTCTGTTAGATAGCTGCGTTTTGGATTTAGAAGCAGATATTTCCCTGGGCTTACTGCTGTTTCTTCCATATGCCGGTAATGGGCTGAAAATGCCTGTTTTGGGACTCTGCAGACAAAGTGTTTGCTGACTGCTGAATCCACACACGGGATTAACTCTGGAAGTTGAGTGCACACATTGACAACCGTTCTGTTAGATAGCTGCATTTTGGATTTAGAAGCAGATATTTCCCTGGGCTTACTGCTGTTTCTTCCATATGCCGGTAATGGGCTGAAAACGCCTGTTTTGGGACTCTGCAGAGAAAGTGTTTGCAGACTGCTGAATCCACACACGGGATTAACTCTGGAAGTTGGGTGCACACATTGACAACCGTTCTGTTAGATAGCTGCGTTTTGGATTTAGAAGCAGATATTTCTCTGTGCTCACTGCTGTTTCTTCCATATGCCGGTAATGGGCTGAAAACGCCTGTTTTGGGACTCTGCAGAGAAAGCGTTTGCAGACTGCTGAATCCACACACCGGTTTAACTCTGGAAGTTGAGTGCACACATTGACAACCGTTCTGTTAGATAGCTGCGTTTTGGATTTAGAAGCAGATATTTCCCTGTGCTTACTGCTGTTCCTTCCATATGCCGGTAATGGGCTGAAAACGCCTGTTTTGGGACTCTGCAGAGAAAGTGTTTGCAGACTGCTGAATCCACACACGGGTTTAACTCTGGAAGTTGAGTGCACACATTGACAACCGTTCTGTTAGATAGCTGCGTTTTGGATTTAGAAGCAGATATTTCCCTGGGCTTACTGCTGTTTCTTCCATATGCCGGTAATGGGCTGAAAACGCCTGTTTTGGGACTCTGCAGAGAAAGTGTTTGCAGACTGCTGAATCCACACACGGGTTTAACTCTGGAAGTTGAGGGCACACATTAACAACCGTTCTGTTAGATAGCTGCGTTTTGGATTTAGAAGCAGATATTTCCCTGTGCTTACTGCTGTTTCTTCCATATGCCGGTAATGGGATGAAAACGCCTGTTTTGGGACTCTGCAGAGAAAGTGTTTGCAGACTGCTGAATCCACACACGGGTTTAACTCTGGAAGTTGAGTGCACACATTGACAACCGTTCTGTTAGATAGCTGCGTTTTGGATTTAGAAGCAGATATTTCCCTGTGCTGACTGCTGTTTCTTCCATATGCCGGTAATGGGCTGAAAACGCCTGTTTTGGGACTCTGCAGAGAAAGTGTTTGCAGACTGCTGAATCCACACACGGGTTTAACTCTGGAAGTTGAGTGCACACATTGACAACCGTTCTGTTAGATAGCTGTGTTTTGGATTTAGAAGCAGATATTTCCCTGGGCTTACTGCTGTTTCTTCCATATGCCGGTAAAGGGCTGAAAACGCCTGTTTTGGGACTCTGCAGAGAAAGTGTTTGCAGACTGCTGAATCCACACACGGGTTTAACTCTGGAAGTTGAGTGCACACATTGACAACCGTTCTGTTAGATAACTGCGTTTTGGATTTAGAAGCAGATATTTCCCTGTGCTCACTGCTGTTTCTTCCATATGCCGGTAATGGGATGAAAACGCCTGTTTTGGGACTCTGCAGAGAAAGTGTTTGCAGACTGCTGAATCCACACACGGGATTAACTCTGGAAGTTGAGTGCACACATTGACAACCGTTCTGTTAGATAGCTGCGTTTTGAATTTAGAAGCAGATATTTCCCTGTGCTCACTGCTGTTTCTTCCATATGCCGGTAATGGGCTGAAAGCGCCTGTTTTGGGACTCTGCAGAGAAAGCGTTTGCAGACTGCTGAATCCACACACCGGTTTAACTCTGGAAGTTGAGTGCACACATTGACAACCGTTCTGTTAGATAGCTGCGTTTTGGATTTAGAAGCAGATATTTCCCTGGGCTTACTGCTGTTTCTTCCATATGCCGGTAATGGGCTGAAAACGCCTGTTTTGGGACTCTGCAGAGAAAGTGTTTGCAGACTGCTGAATCCACACACGGGTTTAACTCTGGAAGTTGAGTGCACACATTGACAACCGTTCTGTTAGATAACTGCGTTTTGGATTTAGAAGCAGATATTTACCTGTGCTCACTGCTGTTTCTTCCATATGCCGGTAATGGGATGAAAACGCCTGGTTTGGGACTCTGCAGAGAAAGTGTTTGCAGACTGCTGAATCCACACACGGGATTAACTCTGGAAGTTGAGTGCACACATTGACAACCGTTCTGTTAGATAGCTGCGTTTTGAATTTAGAAGCAGATATTTCCCTGTGCTCACTGCTGTTTCTTCCATATGCCGGTAATGGGCTGAAAGCGCCTGTTTTGGGACTCTGCAGAGAAAGCGTTTGCAGACTGCTGAATCCACACACGGGTTTAACTCTGGAAGTTGAGTGCACACATTGACAACCGTTCTGTTAGATAGCTGCGTTTTGGATTTAGAAGCAGATATTTCCCTGGGCTTACTGCTGTTTCTTCCATATGCCGGTAATGGGCTGAAAACGCCTGTTTTGGGACTCTGCAGAGAAAGTGTTTGCAGACTGCTGAATCCACACACGGGTTTAACTCTGGAAGTTGAGTGCACACATTGACAACCGTTCTGTAAGATAGCTGCGTTTTGAATTTAGAAGCAGATATTTCCCTGGGCTTACTGCTGTTTCTTCTATATGCCGGTAATGGGCTGAAAACGCCTGTTTTGGGACTCTGCAGAGAAAGTGTTTGCAGACTGCCGAATCCACACACGGGTTTAACTCTGGAACTTGAGTGCACACATTGACAACCGTTCTGTTAGATACCTGCGTTTTGGATTTAGAAGCAGATATTTCCCTGTGCTTACTGCTGTTTCTTCCATATGCCGGTAATGGGCTGAAAACGCCTGTTTTGGGACTCTGCAGAGAAAGTGTTTGCAGACTGCTGAATCCACACACGGGATTAACTCTGGAAGTTGAGTGCACACATTGACAACCGTTCTGTCAGATAGCTGCGTTTTGGATTTAGAAGCAGATATTTCCCTGTGCTGACTGCTGTTTCTTCCATATGCCGGTAATGGGATGAAAACGCCTGTTTTGGGACTCTGCATAGAAAGTGTTTGCAGACTGCTGAATCCACACACGGGATTAACTCTGGAAGTTGAGTGCACACATTGACAACCGTTCTGTTAGATAGCTGCGTTTTGGATTTAGAAGCAGATATTTCCCTGTGCTCACTGCTGTTTCTTCCATATGCCGGTATTGGGCTTAAAACGCCTGTTTTGGGACTCTGCAGAGAAAGTGTTTGCAGACTGCTGAATCCACACACGTGTTTAACTCTGGAAGTTGAGTGCACACATTGACAACCGTTCTGTTAGATAGCTGCATTTTGGATTTAGAAGCAGATATTTCCCTGTGCTTACTGCTGTTTCTTCCATATGCCGGTAATGGGCTGAAAACGCCTGTTTTGGGACTCTGCAGAGAAAGTGTTTGCAGACTGCTGAATCCACACACGGGTTTAACTATGGAAGTTGAGTGCACACATTGACAACCGTTCTGTTAGATTGCTGCATTTTGGATTTAGAAGCAGATATTTCCCTGTGCTGTCTGCTGTTTCTTCCATATGCCGGTAATGGGCTGAAAACGCCTGTTTTGGGACTCTGCAGAGAAAGTGTTTGCAGACTGCTGAATCCACACACGGGTTTAACTCTGGAAGTTGAGTGCACACATTGACAACCGTTCTGTTAGATAGCTGCGTTTTAGATTTAGAAGCAGATAGTTCCCTAGGCTTACTGCTGTTTCTTCCATATGCCGGTAATGGGCTGAAAACGCCTGGTTTGGGACTCTGCAGAGAATGTGTTTGCAGACTGCTGAATCCACACACGGGTTTAACTCTGGAAGTTGAGTGCACACATTGACAACCGTTCTTTAAGATAGCTGCGTTTTGGATTTAGAAGCAGATATTTCCCTGTGCTGTCTGCTGTTTCTTCCATATGCCGGTAATGGGCTGAAAAGGCCTGGTTTGGGACTCTGCAGAGAAGATGTTTGCAGACTGCTTAATCCACACACGGGTTTACCTCTGGAAGTTGAGTGCACTCATTGACAACCGTTCTGTTAGATAGCTGCGTTTTGGATTTAGAAGCAGATATTTCCCTGTGTTGACTGCTGTTTCTTCCATATGCCGGTAATGGGATGAAAACGCCTGTTTTGGGACTCTGCAGAGAAAGTGTTTGCAGACTGCTGAATCCACACACGGGTTTAACTCTGGAAGTTGAGTGCACACATTGACAACCGTTCTGTTAGATAGCTGCGTTTTGGATTTAGAAGCAGATATTTTCCTGGGCTTACTGCTGTTTCTTCCATATGCCGGTAATGGGCTGAAAATGCCTGTTTTGGGACTCTGCAGACAAAGTGTTTGCTGACTGCTGAATCCACACACGGGATTAACTCTGGAAGTTGAGTGCACACATTGACAACCGTTCTGTTAGATAGCTGCGTTTTGGATTTAGAAGCAGATATTTCCCTGGGCTTACTGCTGTTTCTTCCATATGCCGGTAATGGGCTGAAAACGCCTGTTTTGGGACTCTGCAGAGAAAGTGTTTGCAGACTGCTGAATCCACACACGGGATTAACTCTGGAAGTTGAGTGCACACATTGACAACCGTTCTGTTAGATAGCTGCGTTTTGGATTTAGAAGCAGATATTTCTCTGTGCTCACTGCTGTTTCTTCCATATGCCGGTAATGGGCTGAAAACGCCTGTTTTGGGACTCTGCAGAGAAAGTGTTTGCAGACTGCTGAATTCACACACCGGTTTAACTCTCGAAGTTGAGTGCACACATTGACAACCGTTCTGTTAGATAGCTGCGTTTTGGATTTAGAAGCAGATATTTCCCTGTGCTTACTGCTGTTCCTTCCATATGCCGGTAATGGGCTGAAAACGCCTGTTTTGGGACTCTGCAGAGAAAGTGTTTGCAGACTGCTGAATCCACACACGGGTTTAACTCTGGAAGTTGAGTGCACACATTGACAACCGTTCTGTTAGATAGCTGCGTTTTGGATTTAGAAGCAGATATTTCCCTGGGCTTACTGCTGTTTCTTCCATATGCCGGTAATGGGCTGAAAACGCCTGTTTTGGGACTCTGCAGAGAAAGTGTTTGCAGACTGCTGAATCCACACACGGGTTAAACTCTGGAAGTTGAGGGCACACATTGACAACCGTTCTGTTAGATAGCTGCGTTTTGGATTTAGAAGCAGATATTTCCCTGTGCTTACTGCTGTTTCTTCCATATGCCGGTAATGGGATGAAAACGCCTGTTTTGGGACTCTGCAGAGAAAGTGTTTGCAGACTGCTGAATCCACACACGGGTTTAACTCTGGAAGTTGAGTGCACACATTGACAACCGTTCTGTTAGATAGCTGCGTTTTGGATTTAGAAGCAGATATTTCCCTGTGCTGACTGCTGTTTCTTCCATATGCCGGTAATGGGCTGAAAACGCCTGTTTTGGGACTCTGCAGAGAAAGTGTTTGCAGACTGCTGAATCCACACGCCGGTTTAACTCTGGAAGTTGAGTGCACACATTGACAACCGTTCTGTTAGATAGCTGCGTTTTGGATTTAGAAGCAGATATTTCCCTGGGCTTACTGCTGTTTCTTCCATATGCCGGTAATGGGCTGAAAACGCCAGTTTTGGGACTCTGCAGAGAAAGTGTTTGCAGACTGCTGAATCCAGACACGGGATTAACTCTGGAAGTTGAGTGCACACATTGACAACCGTTCTGTTAGATAGCTGCGTTTTGGATTTAGAAGCAGATATTTCCCTGTGCTCACTGCTGTTTCTTCCACATGCCGGTAATGGGCTGAAAACGCCAGTTTTGGGACTCTGCAGAGAAAGTGTTTGCAGACTGCTGAATCCACACACGGGTTTAACTCTGGAAGTTGAGTGCACACATTGACAAGCGTTCTGTTAGATAGCTGCGTTTTGGATTTAGAAGCAGATAGTTCCCTGGGCTTACTGCTGTTTCTTCCATATGCCGGTAATGGGCTGAAAACGCCTGGTTTGGGACTCTGCAGAGAAAGTGTTTGCAGACTGCTGAATCCACACACGGGTTTAACTCTGGAAGTTGAGTGCACACATTGACAACCGTTCTGTTAGATAGCTGCGTTTTGGATTTCGAAGCAGATATTTCCCTGTGCTTACTGCTGTTTATTCCATATGCCGGTAATGGGCTAAAAACGCCTGTTTTGGGACTCTGCAGAGAAAGTGTTTGCAGACTGCTGAATCCACACACGGGTTTAACTCTGGAAGTTGAGTGCACACATTGACAACCGTTCTGTTAGATAGCTTCGTTTTGGATTTAGAAGCAGATATTTCCCTGTGCTGACTGCTGTTTCTTCCATATGCCGGTAATGGGCTGAAAACGCCTGTTTTGGGACTCTGCAGAGAAAGTGTTTGCAGACTGCTGAATCCACACACGGGTTTAACTCTGGAAGTTGAGTGCACACATTGACAACCGTTCTGTTAGATAGCTGCGTTTTGGATTTAGAAGCAGATATTTCCCTGGGCTTACTGCTGTTTCTTCCATATGCCGGTAATGGGCTGAAAACGCCTGTTTTGGGAATCTGCAGAGAAAGTGTTTGCAGACTGCTGAATCCACACACGGGTTTAACTCTGGAAGTTGAGTGCACACATTGACAACCGTTCTGTTAGATAGCTGCGTTTTGGATTTAGAAGCAGATATTTCCCTGGGCTTACTGCTGTTTCTTCCATATGCCGGTAAGGGGCTGAAAACGCCTGTTTTGGGACTCTGCAGAGAAAGTGTTTGCAGACTGCTGAATCCACACACGGGTTTAACTCTGGAAGTTGAGTGCACACATTGACAACCGTTCTGTTAGATAGCTGCGTTTTGGATTTAGAAGCAGATATTTCCCTGTGCTTACTGCTGTTTCTTCCATATGCCGGTAATGGGATGAAAACGCCTGTTTTGGGACTCTGCAGAGAAAGTGTTTGCAGACTGCTGAATCCACACACGGGTTTAACACTGGAAGTTGAGTGCACACATTGACAACCGTTCTGTTAGATAGCTGCGTTTTGGATTTAGAAGCAGATATTTCCCTGCGCTGACTGCTGTTTCTTCCATATGCCGGTAATGGGCTGAAAACGCCTGTTTTGGGACTCTGCAGAGAAACTGTTTGCAGACTGCTGAATCCACACACGTGTTTAACTCTGGAAGTTGAGTGCACACATTGACAACCGTTCTGTTAGATAGCTGCGTTTTGGATTTAGAAGCAGATATTTCCCTGGGCTTACTGCTGTTTCTTCCATATGCCGGTAATGGGCTGAAAATGCCTGTTTTGGGACTCTGCAGAGAAAGTGTTTGCAGACTGCTGAATCCACACACGGGATTAACTCTGGAAGTTGAGTGCACACATTGACGACCGTTCTGTTAGATAGCTGCGTTTTGGATTTGGAAGCAGATATTTCCCTGTGCTCACTGCTGTTTCTTCCATATGCCAGTAATGGGCTGAAAACGCCTGTTTTGGGACTCTGCAGAGAAAGCGTTTGCAGACTGCTGAATCCACACACCGGTTTAACTCTGGAAGTTGAGTGCACACATTGACAACCGTTCTGTTAGATAGCTGCGTTTTGGATTTAGAAGCAGATATTTCCCTGGGCTTACTGCTGTTTCTTCCATATGCCGGTAATGGGCTTAAAACGCCAGTTTTAGGACTCTGCAGAGAAAGTGTTTGCAGACTGCTGAATCCACACACGGGTTTAACTCTGGAAGTTGAGTGCACACATTGACAACCGTTCTGTTAGATAGCTGCGTTTTGGATTTAGAAGCAAATATTTCCTTGGGCTTACTGCTGTTTCTTCCATATGCCGGTAATGGCCTGAAAACGCCTGTTTTGGGACTCTGCAGAGAAAGTGTTTGCAGACTGCTGAATCCACACACGGGTTTTACTCTGGAAGTTGAGGGCACACATTGACAACCGTTCTGTTAGATAGCTGCGGTTTGGATTTAGAAGCAGATATTTCCCTGTGCTTACTGCTGTTTCTTCCATATGCCGGTAATGGGATGAAAACGCCTGTTTTGGGACTCTGCAGAGAAAGTGTTTGCAGACTGCTGAATCCACACACGGGTTTAACTCTGGAAGTTGAGTGCACACATTGACAACCGTTCTGTTAGATAGCTGCGTTTTGGATTTAGAAGCAGATATTTCCCTGTGCTGACTGCTGTTTCTTCCATATGCCGGTAATGGGCTGAAAACGCCTGTTTTGGGACTCTGCAGAGAAAGTGTTTGCAGACTGCTGAATCCACACACGGGTTTAACTCTGGAAGTTGAGTGCACACATTGACAACCGTTCTGTTAGATAGCTGCGTTTTGGATTTAGAAGCAGATATTTCCCTGTGCTTACTGCTGTTTCTTCCATATGCCGGTAATGGGCTGAAAACGCCTGTTTTGGGACTCTGCAGAGAAAGTGTTTGCAGACTGCTGAATCCACACACGGGTTTAACTCTGGAAGTTGAGTGCACACATTGACAACCGTTCTGTTAGATAGCTGCGTTTTGTATTTAGAAGCAGATATTTCCCTGGGCTTACTGCTGTTTCTTCCATATGCCGGTAAGGGGCTGAAAACGCCTGTTTTGGGACTCTGCAGAGAAAGTGTTTGCAGACTGCTGAATCCACACACGGGTTTAAGTCTGGAAGTTGAGTGCACACATTGACAACCGTTCTGTTAGATAGCTGCGTTTTGGATTTAGAAGCAGATATTTCCCTGTGCTTACTGCTGTTTCTTCCATATGCCGGTAATGGGATGAAAACGCCTGTTTTGGGACTCTGCAGAGAAAGTGTTTGCAGACTGCTGAATCCACACACGGGTTTAACTCTGGAAGTTGAGTGCACACATTGACAACCGTTCTGTTAGATAGCTGCGTTTTGGATTTAGAAGCAGATATTTCCCTGTGCTGACTGCTGTTTCTTCCATATGCCGGTAATGGGCTGAAAACGCCTGTTTTGGGACTCTGCAGAGAAAGTGTTTGCAGACTGCTGAATCCACACACGGGTTTAACTCTGGAAGTTGAGTGCACACATTGACAACCGTTCTGTTAGATAGCTGCGTTTTGGATTTAGAAGCAGATATTTCCCTGGGCTTACTGCTGTTTCTTCCATATGCCGGTAATGGGCTGAAAATGCCTGTTTTGGGACTCTGCAGAGAAAGTGTTTGCAGACTGCTGAATCCACACACGGGTTTAACTCTGGAAGTTGAGTGCACACATTGACAACCGTTCTGTTAGATAGCTGCGTTTTGGATTTAGAAGCAAATATTTCCCTGGGCTTACTGCTGTTTCTTCCATATGCCGGTAATGGGCTGAAAACGCCTGTTTTGGGACTCTGCAGAGAAAGTGTTTGCAGACTGCTGAATCCACACACGGGTTTAACTCTGGAAGTTGAGGGCACACTTTGACAACCGTTCTGTTAGATAGCTGCGTTTTGGATTTAGAAGCAGATATTTCCCTGTGCTTACTGCTGTTTCTTCCATATGCCGGTAATGGGATGAAAACGCCTGTTTTGGGACTCTGCAGAGAAAGTGTTTGCATACTGCTGAATCCACACACGGGTTTAACTCTGGAAGTTGAGTGCACACATTGACAACCGTTCTGTTAGATAGCTGCGTTTTGGATTTAGAAGCAGATATTTCCCTGTGCTGACTGCTGTTTCTTCCATATGCCGGTAATGGGCTGAAAACGCCTGTTTTGGGACTCTGCAGAGAAAGTGTTTGCAGACTGCTGAATCCACACACGTGTTTAACTCTGGAAGTTGAGTGCACACATTGACAACCGTTCTGTTAGATAGCTGCGTTTTGGATTTAGAAGCAGATATTTCCCTGTGCTGACTGCTGTTTCTTCCATATGCCGGTAATGGGCTGAAAACGCCTGTTTTGGGACTCTGCAGAGAAAGTGTTTGCAGACTGCTGAATCCACACACGGCTTTAACTCTGGAAGTTGAGTGCACACATTGACAACCGTTCTGTTAGATAGCTGCGTTTTGGATTTAGAAGCAGATATTTCCCTGTGCTTACTGCTGATTCTTCCATATGCCGGTAATGGGCTGAAAACGCCTGTTTTGGGACTCTGCAGAGAAAGTGTTTGCAGACTGCTGAATCCACACACGTGTTTAACTCTGGAAGTTGAGTGCACACATTGACAACCGTTCTGTTAGATAGCTGCATTTTGGATTTAGAAGCAGATATTTCCCTGTGCTTACTGCTGTTTCTTCCATATGCCGGTAATGGGCTGAAAACGCCTGTTTTGGGACTCTGCAGAGAAAGTGTTTGCAGACTGCTGAATCCACACACGGGTTTAACTATGGAAGTTGAGTGCACACATTGACAACCGTTCTGTTAGATTGCTGCATTTTGGATTTAGAAGCAGATATTTCCCTGTGCTGTCTGCTGTTTCTTCCATATGCCGGTAATGGGCTGAAAACGCCTGTTTTGGGACTCTGCAGAGAAAGTGTTTGCAGACTGCTGAATCCACACACGGGTTTAACTCTGGAAGTTGAGTGCACACATTGACAACCGTTCTGTTAGATAGCTGCGTTTTAGATTTAGAAGCAGATAGTTCCCTAGGCTTACTGCTGTTTCTTCCATATGCCGGTAATGGGCTGAAAACGCCTGGTTTGGGACTCTGCAGAGAATGTGTTTGCAGACTGCTGAATCCACACACGGGTTTAACTCTGGAAGTTGAGTGCACACATTGACAACCGTTCTTTAAGATAGCTGCGTTTTGGATTTAGAAGCAGATATTTCCCTGTGCTTTCTGCTGTTTCTTCCATATGCCGGTAATGGGCTGAAAAGGCCTGGTTTGGGACTCTGCAGAGAAGATGTTTGCAGACTGCTTAATCCACACACGGGTTTACCTCTGGAAGTTGAGTGCACTCATTGACAACCGTTCTGTTAGATAGCTGCGTTTTGGATTTAGAAGCAGATATTTCCCTGTGTTGACTGCTGTTTCTTCCATATGCCGGTAATGGGATGAAAACGCCTGTTTTGGGACTCTGCAGAGAAAGTGTTTGCAGACTGCTGAATCCACACACGGGTTTAACTCTGGAAGTTGAGTGCACACATTGACAACCGTTCTGTTAGATAGCTGCGTTTTGGATTTAGAAGCAGATATTTTCCTGGGCTTACTGCTGTTTCTTCCATATGCCGGTAATGGGCTGAAAATGCCTGTTTTGGGACTCTGCAGACAAAGTGTTTGCTGACTGCTGAATCCACACACGGGATTAACTCTGGAAGTTGAGTGCACACATTGACAACCGTTCTGTTAGATAGCTGCGTTTTGGATTTAGAAGCAGATATTTCCCTGGGCTTACTGCTGTTTCTTCCATAAGCCGGTAATGGGCTGAAAACGCCTGTTTTGGGACTCTGCAGAGAAAGTGTTTGCAGACTGCTGAATCCACACACGGGATTAACTCTGGAAGTTGAGTGCACACATTGACAACCGTTCTGTTAGATAGCTGCGTTTTGGATTTAGAAGCAGATATTTCTCTGTGCTCACTGCTGTTTCTTCCATATGCCGGTAATGGGCTGAAAACGCCTGTTTTGGGACTCTGCAGAGAAAGTGTTTGCAGACTGCTGAATTCACACACCGGTTTAACTCTCGAAGTTGAGTGCACACATTGACAACCGTTCTGTTAGATAGCTGCGTTTTGGATTTAGAAGCAGATATTTCCCTGTGCTTACTGCTGTTCCTTCCATATGCCGGTAATGGGCTGAAAACGCCTGTTTTGGGACTCTGCAGAGAAAGTGTTTGCAGACTGCTGAATCCACACACGGGTTTAACTCTGGAAGTTGAGTGCACACATTGACAACCGTTCTGTTAGATAGCTGCGTTTTGGATTTAGAAGCAGATATTTCCCTGGGCTTACTGCTGTTTCTTCCATATGCCGGTAATGGGCTGAAAACGCCTGTTTTGGGACTCTGCAGAGAAAGTGTTTGCAGACTGCTGAATCCACACACGGGTTAAACTCTGGAAGTTGAGGGCACACATTGACAACCGTTCTGTTAGATAGCTGCGTTTTGGATTTAGAAGCAGATATTTCCCTGTGCTTACTGCTGTTTCTTCCATATGCCGGTAATGGGATGAAAACGCCTGTTTTGGGACTCTGCAGAGAAAGTGTTTGCAGACTGCTGAATCCACACACGGGTTTAACTCTGGAAGTTGAGTGCACACATTGACAACCGTTCTGTTAGATAGCTGCGTTTTGGATTTAGAAGCAGATATTTCCCTGTGCTGACTGCTGTTTCTTCCATATGCCGGTAATGGGCTGAAAACGCCTGTTTTGGGACTCTGCAGAGAAAGTGTTTGCAGACTGCTGAATCCACACGCCGGTTTAACTCTGGAAGTTGAGTGCACACATTGACAACCGTTCTGTTAGATAGCTGCGTTTTGGATTTAGAAGCAGATATTTCCCTGGGCTTACTGCTGTTTCTTCCATATGCCGGTAATGGGCTGAAAACGCCAGTTTTGGGACTCTGCAGAGAAAGTGTTTGCAGACTGCTGAATCCAGACACGGGATTAACTCTGGAAGTTGAGTGCACACATTGACAACCGTTCTGTTAGATAGCTGCGTTTTGGATTTAGAAGCAGATATTTCCCTGTGCTCACTGCTGTTTCTTCCACATGCCGGTAATGGGCTGAAAACGCCAGTTTTGGGACTCTGCAGAGAAAGTGTTTGCAGACTGCTGAATCCACACACGGGTTTAACTCTGGAAGTTGAGTGCACACATTGACAAGCGTTCTGTTAGATAGCTGCGTTTTGGATTTAGAAGCAGATAGTTCCCTGGGCTTACTGCTGTTTCTTCCATATGCCGGTAATGGGCTGAAAACGCCTGGTTTGGGACTCTGCAGAGAAAGTGTTTGCAGACTGCTGAATCCACACACGGGTTTAACTCTGGAAGTTGAGTGCACACATTGACAACCGTTCTGTTAGATAGCTGCGTTTTGGATTTAGAAGCAGATATTTCCCTGGGCTTTCTGCTGTTTCTTCCATATGCCGGTAATGGGCTGAAAACGCCTGGTTTGGGACTCTGCAGAGAAGATGTTTGCAGACTGCTTAATCCACACACGGGTTTAACTCTGGAAGTTGAGTGCACACATTGACAACCGTTCTGTTAGATAGCTGCGTTTTGGATTTCGAAGCAGATATTTCCCTGTGCTTACTGCTGTTTATTCCATATGCCGGTAATGGGCTAAAAACGCCTGTTTTGGGACTCTGCAGAGAAAGTGTTTGCAGACTGCTGAATCCACACACGGGTTTAACTCTGGAAGTTGAGTGCACACATTGACAACCGTTCTGTTAGATAGCTGCGTTTTGGATTTAGAAGCAGATATTTCCCTGTGCTGACTGCTGTTTCTTCCATATGCCGGTAATGGGCTGAAAACGCCTGTTTTGGGACTCTGCAGAGAAAGTGTTTGCAGACTGCTGAATCCACACACGGGTTTAACTCTGGAAGTTGAGTGCACACATTGACAACCGTTCTGTTAGATAGCTGCGTTTTGGATTTAGAAGCAGATATTTCCCTGGGCTTACTGCTGTTTCTTCCATATGCCGGTAATGGGCTGAAAACGCCTGTTTTGGGAATCTGCAGAGAAAGTGTTTGCAGACTGCTGAATCCACACACGGGTTTAACTCTGGAAGTTGAGTGCACACATTGACAACCGTTCTGTTAGATAGCTGCGTTTTGGATTTAGAAGCAGATATTTCCCTGGGCTTACTGCTGTTTCTTCCATATGCCGGTAAGGGGCTGAAAACGCCTGTTTTGGGACTCTGCAGAGAAAGTGTTTGCAGACTGCTGAATCCACACACGGGTTTAACTCTGGAAGTTGAGTGCACACATTGACAACCGTTCTGTTAGATAGCTGCGTTTTGGATTTAGAAGCAGATATTTCCCTGTGCTTACTGCTGTTTCTTCCATATGCCGGTAATGGGATGAAAACGCCTGTTTTGGGACTCTGCAGAGAAAGTGTTTGCAGACTGCTGAATCCACACACGGGTTTAACACTGGAAGTTGAGTGCACACATTGACAACCGTTCTGTTAGATAGCTGCGTTTTGGATTTAGAAGCAGATATTTCCCTGCGCTGACTGCTGTTTCTTCCATATGCCGGTAATGGGCTGAAAACGCCTGTTTTGGGACTCTGCAGAGAAACTGTTTGCAGACTGCTGAATCCACACACGTGTTTAACTCTGGAAGTTGAGTGCACACATTGACAACCGTTCTGTTAGATAGCTGCGTTTTGGATTTAGAAGCAGATATTTCCCTGGGCTTACTGCTGTTTCTTCCATATGCCGGTAATGGGCTGAAAATGCCTGTTTTGGGACTCTGCAGAGAAAGTGTTTGCAGACTGCTGAATCCACACACGGGATTAACTCTGGAAGTTGAGTGCACACATTGACGACCGTTCTGTTAGATAGCTGCGTTTTGGATTTAGAAGCAGATATTTCCCTGTGCTCACTGCTGTTTCTTCCATATGCCAGTAATGGGCTGAAAACGCCTGTTTTGGGACTCTGCAGAGAAAGCGTTTGCAGACTGCTGAATCCACACACCGTTTTAACTCTGGAAGTTGAGTGCACACATTGACAACCGTTCTGTTAGATAGCTGCGTTTTGGATTTAGAAGCAGATATTTCCCTGGGCTTACTGCTGTTTCTTCCATATGCCGGTAATGGGCTTAAAACGCCAGTTTTAGGACTCTGCAGAGAAAGTGTTTGCAGACTGCTGAATCCACACACGGGTTTTAACTCTGGAAGTTGAGTGCACACATTGACAACCGTTCTGTTAGATAGCTGCGTTTTGGATTTAGAAGCAAATATTTCCTTGGGCTTACTGCTGTTTCTTCCATATGCCGGTAATGGCCTGGAAAACGCCTGTTTTGGGACTCTGCAGAGAAAGTGTTTGCAGACTGCTGAATCCACACACGGGTTTTACTCTGGAAGTTGAGGGCACACATTGACAACCGTTCTGTTAGATAGCTGCGGTTTGGATTTAGAAGCAGATATTTCCCTGTGCTTACTGCTGTTTCTTCCATATGCCGGTAATGGGATGAAAACGCCTGTTTTGGGACTCTGCAGAGAAAGTGTTTGCAGACTGCTGAATCCACACACGGGTTTAACTCTGGAAGTTGAGTGCACACATTGACAACCGTTCTGTTAGATAGCTCGTTTGGGGATTTAGAAGCAGATATTTCCCTGTGCTGACTGCTGTTTCTTCCATATGCCGGTAATGGGCTGAAAACGCCTGTTTTGGGACTCTGCAGAGAAAGTGTTTGCAGACTGCTGAATCCACACACGGGTTTAACTCTGGAAGTTGAGTGCACACATTGACAACCGTTCTGTTAGATAGCTGCGTTTTGGATTTAGAAGCAGATATTTCCCTGTGCTTACTGCTGTTTCTTCCATATGCCGGTAATGGGCTGAAAACGCCTGTTTTGGGACTCTGCAGAGAAAGTGTTTGCAGACTGCTGAATCCACACACGGGTTTAACTCTGGAAGTTGAGTGCACACATTGACAACCGTTCTGTTAGATAGCTGCGTTTTGTATTTAGAAGCAGATATTTCCCTGGGCTTACTGCTGTTTCTTCCATATGCCGGTAAGGGGCTGAAAACGCCTGTTTTGGGACTCTGCAGAGAAAGTGTTTGCAGACTGCTGAATCCACACACGGGTTTAAGTCTGGAAGTTGAGTGCACACATTGACAACCGTTCTGTTAGATAGCTGCGTTTTGGATTTAGAAGCAGATATTTCCCTGTGCTTACTGCTGTTTCTTCCATATGCCGGTAATGGGATGAAAACGCCTGTTTTGGGACTCTGCAGAGAAAGTGTTTGCAGACTGCTGAATCCACACACGGGTTTAACTCTGGAAGTTGAGTGCACACATTGACAACCGTTCTGTTAGATAGCTGCGTTTTGGATTTAGAAGCAGATATTTCCCTGTGCTGACTGCTGTTTCTTCCATATGCCGGTAATGGGCTGAAAACGCCTGTTTTGGGACTCTGCAGAGAAAGTGTTTGCAGACTGCTGAATCCACACACGGGTTTAACTCTGGAAGTTGAGTGCACACATTGACAACCGTTCTGTTAGATAGCTGCGTTTTGGATTTAGAAGCAGATATTTCCCTGGGCTTACTGCTGTTTCTTCCATATGCCGGTAATGGGCTGAAAATGCCTGTTTTGGGACTCTGCAGAGAAAGTGTTTGCAGACTGCTGAATCCACACACGGGTTTAACTCTGGAAGTTGAGTGCACACATTGACAACCGTTCTGTTAGATAGCTGCGTTTTGGATTTAGAAGCAAATATTTCCCTGGGCTTACTGCTGTTTCTTCCATATGCCGGTAATGGGCTGAAAACGCCTGTTTTGGGACTCTGCAGAGAAAGTGTTTGCAGACTGCTGAATCCACACACGGGTTTAACTCTGGAAGTTGAGGGCACACTTTGACAACCGTTCTGTTAGATAGCTGCGTTTTGGATTTAGAAGCAGATATTTCCCTGTGCTTACTGCTGTTTCTTCCATATGCCGGTAATGGGATGAAAACGCCTGTTTTGGGACTCTGCAGAGAAAGTGTTTGCATACTGCTGAATCCACACACGGGTTTAACTCTGGAAGTTGAGTGCACACATTGACAACCGTTCTGTTAGATAGCTGCGTTTTGGATTTAGAAGCAGATATTTCCCTGTGCTGACTGCTGTTTCTTCCATATGCCGGTAATGGGCTGAAAACGCCTGTTTTGGGACTCTGCAGAGAAAGTGTTTGCAGACTGCTGAATCCACACACGTGTTTAACTCTGGAAGTTGAGTGCACACATTGACAACCGTTCTGTTAGATAGCTGCGTTTTGGATTTAGAAGCAGATATTTCCCTGTGCTGACTGCTGTTTCTTCCATATGCCGGTAATGGGCTGAAAACGCCTGTTTTGGGACTCTGCAGAGAAAGTGTTTGCAGACTGCTGAATCCACACACGGCTTTAACTCTGGAAGTTGAGTGCACACATTGACAACCGTTCTGTTAGATAGCTGCGTTTTGGATTTAGAAGCAGATATTTCCCTGTGCTTACTGCTGATTCTTCCATATGCCGGTAATGGGCTGAAAACGCCTGTTTTGGGACTCTGCAGAGAAAGTGTTTGCAGACTGCTGAATCCACACACGGGTTTAACTCTGGAAGTTGAGTGCACACATTGACAACCGTTCTGTTAGATAGCTGCATTTTGTATTTAGAAGCAGATATTTCCCTTGGCTTACTGCTGTTTCTTCCATATGCCGGTAAGGGGCTGAAAACGCCTGTTTTGGGACTCTGCAGAGAAAGTGTTTGCAGACTGCTGAATCCACACACTGGTTTAACTCTGGAAGTTGAGTGCACACATTGACAACCGTTCTGTTAGATAGCTGCGTTTTGGATTTAGAAGCACATATTTCCCTGTGCTTACTGCTGTTTCTTCCATATGCCGGTAATGGGCTGAAAACGCCTGTTTTGGGACTCTGCAGAGAAAGTGTTTGCAGACTGCTGAATCCACACACGGGTTTAAGTCTGGAAGTTGAGTGCACACATTGACAACCGTTCTGTTAGATAGCTGCGTTTTGGATTTAGAAGCAGATATTTCCCTGTGCTGACTGCTGTTTCTTCCATATGCCGGTAATGGGCTGAAAACGCCTGTTTTGGGACTCTGCAGAGAAAGTGTTTGCAGACTGCTGAATCCACACACGGGTTTAACTCTGGAAGTTGAGTGCACACATTGACAACCGTTCTGTTAGATAGCTGCGTTTTGGATTTAGAAGCAGATATTTCCCTGGGCTTACTGCTGTTTCTTCCATATGCCGGTAATGGGCTGAAAATGCCTGTTTTGGGACTCTGCAGAGAAAGTGTTTGCAGACTGCTGAATCCACACACGGGTTTAACTCTGGAAGTTGAGTGCACACATTGACAACCGTTCTGTTAGATAGCTGCGTTTTGGATTTAGAAGCAAATATTTTCCTGGGCTTACTGCTGTTTCTTCCATATGCCGTAATGGGCTGAAAACGCCTGTTTTGGGACTCTGCAGAGAAAGTGTTTGCAGACTGCTGAATCCACACACGGGTTTAACTCTGGAAGTTGAGGGCACACTTTGACAACCGTTCTGTTAGATAGCTGCGTTTTGGATTTAGAAGCAGATATTTCCCTGTGCTTACTGCTGTTTATTCCATATGCCGGTAATGGGATGAAAACGCCTGTTTTGGGACTCTGCAGAGAAAGTGTTTGCATACTGCTGAATCCACACACGGGTTTAACTCTGGAAGTTGAGTGCACACATTGACAACCGTTCTGTTAGATAGCTGCGTTTTGGATTTAGAAGCAGATATTTCCATGTGCTGACTGCTGTTTCTTCCATATGCCGGTAATGGGCTGAAAACGCCTGTTTTGGGACTCTGCAGAGAAAGTGTTTGCAGATTGCTGAATCCACACACGTGTTTAACTCTGGAAGTTGAGTGCACACATTGACAACCGTTCTGTTAGATAGCTGCGTTTTGGATTTAGAAGCAGATATTTCCCTGTGCTGACTGCTGTTTCTTCCATATGCCGGTAATGGGCTGAAAACGCCTGTTTTGGGACTCTGCAGAGAAAGTGTTTGCAGACTGCTGAATCCACACACGGCTTTAACTCTGGAAGTTGAGTGCACACATTGACAACCGTTCTGTTAGATAGCTGCGTTTTGGATTTAGAAGCAGATATTTCCCTGTGCTTACTGCTGTTTCTTCCATATGCCGGTAATGGGCTGAAAACGCCTGTTTTGGGACTCTGCAGAGAAAGTGTTTGCAGACTGCTGAATCCACACACGGGTTTAACTCTGGAAGTTGAGTGCACACATTGACAACCGTTCTGTTAGATAGCTGCATTTTGTATTTAGAAGCAGATATTTCCCTGGGCTTACTGCTGTTTCTTCCATATGCCGGTAAGGGGCTGAAAACGCCTGTTTTGGGACTCTGCAGAGAAAGTGTTTGCAGACTGCTGAATCCACACACTGGTTTAACTCTGGAAGTTGAGTGCACACATTGACAACCGTTCTGTTAGATAGCTGCGTTTTGGATTTAGAAGCAGATATTTCCCTGTGCTTACTGCTGTTTCTTCCATATGCCGGTAATGGGCTGAAAACGCCTGTTTTGGGACTCTGCAGAGAAAGTGTTTGCAAACTGCTGAATCCACACACGGGTTTAACTCTGAAAGTTGAGGGCACACTTTGACAACCGTTCTGTTAGATAGCTGCGTTTTGGATTTAGAAGCAGATATTTCCCTGTGCTTACTGCTGTTTCTTCCATATGCCGGTAATGGGATGAAAACGCCTGTTTTGGGACTCTGCAGAGAAAGTGTTTGCATACTGCTGAATCCACACACGGGTTTAACTCTGGAAGTTGAGTGCACACATTGACAACCGTTCTGTTAGATAGCTGCGTTTTGGGTTTAGAAGCAGATATTTCCCTGGGCTTACTGCTGTTTCTTCCAAATGCCGGTAATGGGCTGAAAACGCCTGTTTTGGGACTCTGCAGAGAAAGTGTTTGCAGACTGCTGAATCCACACACGGGTTTAACTCTGGAAGTTGAGTGCACACATTGACAACCGTTCTGTTAGATAGCTGCGTTTTGGATTTAGAAGCAGATATTTCCCTGGGCTTACTGCTGTTTCTTCCATATGCCGGTAATGGGCTGAAAACGCCTGTTTTGGGACTCTGCAGAGAAAGTGTTTGCAGACTGCTGAATCCACACACGGGTTTAACTCTGGAAGTTGAGGGCACACTTTGACAACCGTTCTGTTAGATAGCTGCGTTTTGGATTTAGAAGCAGATATTTCCCTGTGCTTACTGCTGTTTCTTCCATATGCCGGTAATGGGATGAAAACGCCTGTTTTGGGACTCTGCAGAGAAAGTGTTTGCAGACTGCTGAATCCACACACGGGTTTAACTCTGGAAGTTGAGTGCACACATTGACAACCGTTCTGTTAGATAGCTGCGTTTTGGATTTAGAAGCAGATATTTCCCTGTGCTGACTGCTGTTTCTTCCATATGCCGGTAATGGGCTGAAAACGCCTGTTTTGGGACTCTGCAGAGAAGATGTTTGCAGACTGCATAATCCACACACGGGTTTAACTCTGTAAGTTGAGTGCACACATTGACAACCGTTCTGGTAGATAGCTGCGTTTTAGATTTAGAAGCAGATATTTCCCTGTGCTTACTGCTGTTTCTTCCATATGCCGGTAATGGGCTGAAAACGCCTGTTTTGGGACTCTGCAGAGAAAGTGTTTGCAGACTGTTGAATCCACACACGGGTTTAATTCTGGAAGTTGAGTGCACACATTGACAACCGTTCTGTTAGATAGCTGCGTTTTGGATTTAGAAGCAGATATTTCCCTGTGCTGACTGCTGTTTCTTCCATATGCTGGTAATGGGCTGAAAACGCCTGTTTTGGGACTCTGCAGAGAAAGTGTTTGCAGACTGCTGAATCCACACACGGGTTTAAATCTGGAAGTTGAGTGCACACATTGACAACCGTTCTGTTAGATAGCTGCGTTTTGGATTTAGAAGCAGATATTTCCCTGTGCTTACTGCTGTTTCTTCCATATGCCGGTAATGGGATGAAAACGCCTGTTTTGGGACTCTGCAGAGAAAGTGTTTGCATACTGCTGAATCCACACACGGGTTTAACTCTGGAAGTTGAGTGCACACATTGACAACCGTTCTGTTAGATAGCTGCGTTTTGGGTTTAGAAGCAGATATTTCCCTGGGCTTACTGCTGTTTCTTCCAAATGCCGGTAATGGGCTGAAAACGCCTGTTTTGGGACTCTGCAGAGAAAGTGTTTGCAGACTGCTGAATCCACACACGGGTTTAACTCTGGAAGTTGAGTGCACACATTGACAACCGTTCTGTTAGATAGCTGCGTTTTGGATTTAGAAGCAGATATTTCCCTGTGCTGACTGCTGTTTCTTCCATATGCTGGTAATGGGCTGAAAACGCCTGTTTTGGGACTCTGCAGAGAAAGTGTTTGCAGACTGCTGAATCCACACACGGGTTTAAATCTGGAAGTTGAGTGCACACATTGACAACCGTTCTGTTAGATAGCTGCGTTTTGGATTTAGAAGCAGATATTTCCCTGTGCTGACTGCTGTTTCTTCCATATGCTGGTAATGGGCTGAAAACGCCTGTTTTGGGACTCTGCAGAGAAAGCGTTTGCAGACTGCTGAATCCACACACGGGTTTAAATCTGGAAGTTGAGTGCACACATTGACAACCGTTCTGTTAGATAGCTGCGTTTTGGATTTAGAAGCAGATATTTCCCTGTGCTTACTGCTGTTTCTTCCATATGCCGGTAATGGGCTGAAAACGCCTGTTTTGGGAATCTGCAGAGAAAGTGTTTGCAGACTGCTGAATCCACACACGGGTTTAACTCTGGAAGTTGAGTGCACACATTGACAACCGTTCTGTTAGATAGCTGCGTTTTGGATTTAGAAGCAGATATTTCCCTGGGCTTACTGCTGTTTCTTCCATATGCCGGTAATGGGCTGAAAACGCCTGTTTTGGGACTCTGCAGAGAAAGTGTTTGCAGACTGCTGAATCCACACACGGGATTAACTCTGGAAGTTGAGTGCACACATTGACAACCGTTCTGTTAGATAGCTGCGTTTTGGATTTAGAAGCAGATATTTCCCTGGGCTTACTGCTGTTTCTTCCATATGCCGCTAATGGGCTGAAAACGCCTGTTTTGGGACTCTGCAGAGAACGTGTTTGCAGACTGCTGAATCCACACACGGGTTTAACTCTGGAAGTTGAGTGCACACATTGACAACCGTTATGTTAGATAGCTGCATTTTGGATTTAGAAGCAGATATTTCCCTGGGCTTACTGCTCTTTCTTCCATATGCCGGTAATGGGCTGAAAACGCCTGTTTTGGGACTCTGCAGAGAAAGTGTTTGCAGACTGCTGAATCCACACACGGGTTTAACTCTGGAAGTTGAGTGCACACATTGACAACCGTTCTGTTAGATAGCTGCGTTTTGGATTTAGAAGCAGATATTTCCCTGGGCTTACTGCTGTTTCTTCCATATGCCGGTAATGGGCTGAAAACGCCTGTTTTGGGACTCTGCAGAGAAAGTGTTTGCAGACTGCCGAATCCACACACGGGTTTAACTCTGGAAGTTGAGGGCACACATTGACAGCCGTTCTGTTAGATAGCTGCGTTTTGGATTTAGAAGCAGATATTTCCCTGTGCTTACTGCTGTTTCTTCCATATGCCGGTAATGGGATGAAAACGCCTGTTTTGGGACTCTGCAGAGAAAGTGTTTGCAGACTGCTGAATCCACACACGGGTTTAACTCTGGATGTTGAGTGCACACATTGACAACCGTTCTGTTAGATAGCTGCGTTTTGGATTTAGAAGCAGATATTTCCCTGTGCTGACTGCTGTTTCTTCCATATGCCGGTAATGGGCTGAAAACGCCTGTTTTGGGACTCTGCAGAGAAAGTGTTTGCAGACTGCTGAATCCACACACGGGTTTAACTCTGGAAGTTGAGTGCAAACATTGACAACCGTTCTGTTAGATAGCTGCGTTTTGGATTTAGAAGCAGATATTTCCCTGGGCTTACTGCTGTTTCTTCCATATGCCGGTAATGGGCTGAAAACGCCTGTTTTGGGACTCTGCAGAGAAAGTGTTTGCAGACTGCTGAATCCACACACGGGATTAACTCTGGAAGTTGAGTGCACACATTGACAACCGTTCTGTTAGATAGCTGCGTTTTGGATTTAGAAGCAGATATTTCCCTGTGCTCACTGCTGTTTCTTCCATATGCCGGTAATGGGCTGAAAACGCCTGTTTTGGGACTCTGCAGAGAAAGTGTTTGCAGACTGCTGAATCCACACACGGGTTTAACTCTGGAAGTTGAGTGCACACATTGACAACCGTTCTGTTAGATAGCTGCGTTTTGGATTTAGAAGCAGATATTTCCCTGGGCTTACTGCTGTTTCTTCCATATGCCGGTAATGGGCTGAAAACGCCTGTTTTGGGACTCTGCAGAGAAAGTGTTTGCAGACTGCTGAATCCACACACGGGTTTAACTCTGGAAGTTGAGTGCACACATTGACAACCGTTCTGTTAGATAGCTGCGTTTTGGATTTAGAAGCAGATATTTCCCTGGGCTTTCTGCTGTTTCTTCCATATGCCGGTAATGGGCTGAAAACGCCTGTTTTGGGACTCTGCAGAGAATGTGTTTGCAGACTGCTTAATCCACACACGGGTTTAACTCTGTAAGTTGAGTGCACACATTGACAACCGTTCTGGTAGATAGCTGCGTTTTAGATTTAGAAGCAGATATTTCCCTGTGCTTACTGCTGTTTCTTCCATATGCCGGTAATGGGCTGAAAACGCCTGTTTTGGGACTCTGCAGAGAAAGGGTTTGCAGACTGCTGAATCCACACACGGGTTTAACTCTGGAAGTTGAGTGCACACATTGACAACCGTTCTGTTAGATAGCTGCGTTTTGTATTTAGAAGCAGATATTTCCCTGGGCTTACTGCTGTTTCTTCCATATGCCTGTAAGGGGCTGAAAACGCCTGTTTTGGGACTCTGCAGAGAAAGTGTTTGCAGACTGCTGAATCCACACACGGGTTTAACTCTGGAAGTTGAGTGCACACATTGACAACCGTTCTGTTAGATAGCTGCGTTTTGGATTTAGAAGCAGATATTTCCCTGTGCTTACTGCTGTTTCTTCCATATGCCGGTAATGGGCTGAAAACGCCTGTTTTGGGACTCTGCAGAGAAAGTGTTTGCAGACTGCTGAATCCACACACGGGTTTAACTCTGGAAGTTGAGTGCACACATTGACAACCGTTCTGTTAGATAGCTGCGTTTTGGATTTAGAAGCAGATATTTCCCTGGGCTTACTGCTGTTTCTTCCATATGCCGGTAATGGGCTGAAAACGCCTGTTTTGGGACTCTGCAGAGAAAGTGTTTGCAGACTGCTGAATCCACACACGGGTTTAACTCTGGAAGTTGAGTGCACACATTGACAACCGTTCTGTTAGATAGCTGCGTTTTGGATTTAGAAGCAGATATTTCCCTGGGCTTACTGCTGTTTCTTCCATATGCCGGTAATGGGCTGAAAACGCCAGTTTTGGGACTCTGCAGAGAAAGTGTTTGCAGACTGCTGAATCCACACACGGGATTAACTCTGGAAGTTGAGGGCACACATTGACAACCGTTCTGTTAGATAGCTGCGTTTTGGATTTAGAAGCAGAAATTTCCCTGTGCTCACTGCTGTTTCTTCCATATGCCGGTAATGGGCTGAAAACGCCTGTTTTGTGACTCTGCAGAGAAAGTGTTTGCAGACTGCTGAATCCACACACGGTTTTAACTCTGGAAGTTGAGTGAACACATTGACAACCGTTCTGTTAGATAGCTGCGTTTTGGATTTAGAAGCAGATATTTCCCTGGGCTTACTGCTGTTTCTTCCATATGCCGGTAATGGGCTGAAAACGCCTGTTTTGGGACTCTGCAGAGAAAGTGTTTGCAGACTGCTGAATCCACACACGGGTTTAACTCTGGAAGTTGAGTGCACACATTGACAACCGTTATGTTAGATAGCTGCATTTTGGATTTAGAAGCAGATATTTCCCTGTGCTGACTGCTGTTTCTTCCATATGCCGGTAATGGGCTGAAAACGCCTGTTTTGGGACTCTGCAGTGAAAGTGTTTGCAGACTGCTGAATCCACACACGGGTTTAACTCTGGAAGTTGAGTGCACACATTGACAACCGTTCTGTTAGATAGCTGCGTTTTGGATTTAGAAGCAGATATTTCCCTGGGCTTACTGCTGTTTCTTCCATATGCCGGTAATGGGCTGAAAACGCCTGTTTTGGGACTCTGCGGAGAAAGTGTTTGCAGACTGCCGAATCCACACACGGGTTTAACTCTGGAAGTTGAGGGCACACATTGACAGCCGTTCTGTTAGATAGCTGCGTTTTGGATTTAGAAGCAGATATTTCCCTGTGCTTACTGCTGTTTCTTCCACATGCCGGTAATGGGATGAAAACGCCTGTTTTGCGACTCTGCAGAGAAAGTGTTTGCAGACTGCTGAATCCACACACGGGTTTAACTCTGGATGTTGAGTGCACACATTGACAACCGTTCTGTTAGATAGCTGCGTTTTGGATTTAGAAGCAGATATTTCCCTGTGCTGACTGCTGTTTCTTCCATATGCCGGTAATGGGCTGAAAACGCCTGTTTTGGGACTCTGCAGAGAAAGTGTTTGCAGACTGCTGAATCCACACACGGGTTTAACTCTGGAAGTTGAGTGCAAACATTGACAACCGTTCTGTTAGATAGCTGCGTTTTGGATTTAGAAGCAGATATTTCCCTGGGCTTACTGCTGTTTCTTCCATATGCCGGTAATGGGCTGAAAACGCCTGTTTTGGGACTCTGCAGAGAAAGTGTTCGCAGACTTCTGAATCCACACACGGGATTAACTCTGGAAGTTGAGTGCACACATTGACAACCGTTCTGTTAGATAGCTGCGTTTTGGATTTAGAAGCAGATATTTCCCTGTGCTCACTGCTGTTTCTTCCATATGCCGGTAATGGGCTGAAAACGCCTGTTTTGGGACTCTGCAGAGAAAGTGTTTGCAGACTGCTGAATCCACACACGGGTTTAACTCTGGAAGTTGAGTGCACACATTGACAACCGTTCTGTTAGATAGCTGCGTTTTGGATTTAGAAGCAGATATTTCCCTGGGCTTACTGCTGTTTCTTCCGTATGCCGGTAATGGGCTGAAAACGCCTGTTTTGGGACTCTGCAGAGAAAGTGTTTGCAGACTGCTGAATCCACACACGGGTTTAACTCTGGAAGTTGAGTGCACACATTGACAACCGTTCTGTTAGATAGCTGCGTTTTGGATTTAGAAGCAGATATTTCCCTGGGCTTTCTGCTGTTTCTTCCATATGCCGGTAATGGGCTGAAAACGCCTGTTTTGGGACTCTGCAGAGAATGTGTTTGCAGACTGCTTAATCCACACACGGGTTTAACTCTGTAAGTTGAGTGCACACATTGACAACCGTTCTGGTAGATAGCTGCGTTTTAGATTTAGAAGCAGATATTTCCCTGTGCTTACTGCTGTTTCTTCCATATGCCGGTAATGGGCTGAAAACGCCTGTTTTGGGACTCTGCAGAGAAAGGGTTTGCAGACTGCTGAATCCACACACGGGTTTAACTCTGGAAGTTGAGTGCACACATTGACAACCGTTCTGTTAGATAGCTGCGTTTTGTATTTAGAAGCAGATATTTCCCTGGGCTTACTGCTGTTTCTTCCATATGCCTGTAAGGGGCTGAAAACGCCTGTTTTGGGACTCTGCAGAGAAAGTGTTTGCAGACTGCTGAATCCACACACGGGTTTAACTCTGGAAGTTGAGTGCACACATTGACAACCGTTCTGTTAGATAGCTGCGTTTTGGATTTAGAAGCAGATATTTCCCTGTGCTTACTGCTGTTTCTTCCATATGCCGGTAATGGGCTGAAAACGCCTGTTTTGGGACTCTGCAGAGAAAGTGTTTGCAGACTGCTGAATCCACACACGGGTTTAACTCTGGAAGTTGAGTGCACACATTGACAACCGTTCTGTTAGATAGCTGCGTTTTGGATTTAGAAGCAGATATTTCCCTGTGCTGACTGCTGTTTCTTCCATATGCCGGTAATGGGCTGAAAACGCCTGTTTTGGGACTCTGCAGAGAAAGTTTTTGCAGACTGCTGAATCCACACACGGGTTTAACTCTGGAAGTTGAGTGCACACATTGACAACCGTTCTGTTAGATAGCTGCGTTTTGGATTTAGAAGCAGATATTTCCCTGGGCTTACTGCTGTTTCTTCCATATGCCGGTAATGGGCTGAAAACGCCAGTTTTGGGACTCTGCAGAGAAAGTGTTTGCAGACTGCTGAATCCACACACGGGATTAACTCTGGAAGTTGAGGGCACACATTGACAACCGTTCTGTTAGATAGCTGCGTTTTGGATTTAGAAGCAGAAATTTCCCTGTGCTCACTGCTGTTTCTTCCATATGCCGGTAATGGGCTGAAAACGCCTGTTTTGTGACTCTGCAGAGAAAGTGTTTGCAGACTGCTGAATCCACACACGGGTTTAACTCTGGAAGTTGAGTGAACACATTGACAACCGTTCTGTTAGATAGCTGCGTTTTGGATTTAGAAGCAGATATTTCCCTGGGCTTACTGCTGTTTCTTCCATATGCCGGTAATGGGCTGAAAACGCCTGTTTTGGGACTCTGCAGAGAAAGTGTTTGCAGACTGCTGAATCCACACACGGGTTTAACTCTGGAAGTTGAGTGCACACATTGACAACCGTTATGTTAGATAGCTGCATTTTGGATTTAGAAGCAGATATTTCCCTGTGCTGACTGCTGTTTCTTCCATATGCCGGTAATGGGCTGAAAACGCCTGTTTTGGGACTCTGCAGTGAAAGTGTTTGCAGACTGCTGAATCCACACACGGGTTTAACTCTGGAAGTTGAGTGCACACATTGACAACCGTTCTGTTAGATAGCTGCGTTTTGGATTTAGAAGCAGATATTTCCCTGGGCTTACTGCTGTTTCTTCCATATGCCGGTAATGGGCTGAAAACGCCTGTTTTGGGACTCTGCGGAGAAAGTGTTTGCAGACTGCCGAATCCACACACGGGTTTAACTCTGGAAGTTGAGGGCACACATTGACAGCCGTTCTGTTAGATAGCTGCGTTTTGGATTTAGAAGCAGATATTTCCCTGTGCTTACTGCTGTTTCTTCCACATGCCGGTAATGGGATGAAAACGCCTGTTTTGCGACTCTGCAGAGAAAGTGTTTGCAGACTGCTGAATCCACACACGGGTTTAACTCTGGATGTTGAGTGCACACATTGACAACCGTTCTGTTAGATAGCTGCGTTTTGGATTTAGAAGCAGATATTTCCCTGTGCTGACTGCTGTTTCTTCCATATGCCGGTAATGGGCTGAAAACGCCTGTTTTGGGACTCTGCAGAGAAAGTGTTTGCAGACTGCTGAATCCACACACGGGTTTAACTCTGGAAGTTGAGTGCAAACATTGACAACCGTTCTGTTAGATAGCTGCGTTTTGGATTTAGAAGCAGATATTTCCCTGGGCTTACTGCTGTTTCTTCCATATGCCGGTAATGGGCTGAAAACGCCTGTTTTGGGACTCTGCAGAGAAAGTGTTCGCAGACTTCTGAATCCACACACGGGATTAACTCTGGAAGTTGAGTGCACACATTGACAACCGTTCTGTTAGATAGCTGCGTTTTGGATTTAGAAGCAGATATTTCCCTGTGCTCACTGCTGTTTCTTCCATATGCCGGTAATGGGCTGAAAACGCCTGTTTTGGGACTCTGCAGAGAAAGTGTTTGCAGACTGCTGAATCCACACACGGGTTTAACTCTGGAAGTTGAGTGCACACATTGACAACCGTTCTGTTAGATAGCTGCGTTTTGGATTTAGAAGCAGATATTTCCCTGGGCTTACTGCTGTTTCTTCCGTATGCCGGTAATGGGCTGAAAACGCCTGTTTTGGGACTCTGCAGAGAAAGTGTTTGCAGACTGCTGAATCCACACACGGGTTTAACTCTGGAAGTTGAGTGCACACATTGACAACCGTTCTGTTAGATAGCTGCGTTTTGGATTTAGAAGCAGATATTTCCCTGGGCTTTCTGCTGTTTCTTCCATATGCCGGTAATGGGCTGAAAACGCCTGTTTTGGGACTCTGCAGAGAAGATGTTTGCAGACTGCTTAATCCACACACGGGTTTAACTCTGTAAGTTGAGTGCACACATTGACAACCGTTCTGGTAGATAGCTGCGTTTTAGATTTAGAAGCAGATATTTCCCTGTGCTTACTGCTGTTTCTTCCATATGCCGGTAATGGGCTGAAAACGCCTGTTTTGGGACTCTGCAGAGAAAGTGTTTGCAGACTGTTGAATCCACACACGGGTTTAATTCTGGAAGTTGAGTGCACACATTGACAACCGTTCTGTTATATAGCTGCGTTTTGGATTTAGAAGCAGATATTTCCCTGTGCTGACTGCTGTTTCTTCCATATGCTGGTAATGGGCTGAAAACGCCTGTTTTGGGACTCTGCAGAGAAAGTGTTTGCAGACTGCTGAATCCACACACGGGTTTAAATCTGGAAATTGAGTGCACACATTGACAACCGTTCTGTTAGATAGCTGCGTTTTGGATTTAGAAGCAGATATTTCCCTGTGCTTACTGCTGTTTCTTCCATATGCCGGTAATGGGCTGAAAACGCCTGTTTTGGGAATCTGCAGAGAAAGTGTTTGCAGACTGCTGAATCCACACACGGGTTTAACTCTGGAAGTTGAGTGCACACATTGACAACCGTTCTGTTAGATAGCTGCGTTTTGGATTTAGAAGCAGATATTTCCCTGGGCTTACTGCTGTTTCTTCCATATGCCGGTAATGGGCTGAAAACGCCTGTTTTGGGACTCTGCAGAGAAAGTGTTTGCAGACTGCTGAATCCACACACGGGATTAACTCTGGAAGTTGAGTGCACACATTGACAACCGTTCTGTTAGATAGCTGCGTTTTGGATTTAGAAGCAGATATTTCCCTGGGCTTACTGCTGTTTCTTCCATATGCCGGTAATGGGCTGAAAACGCCTGTTTTGGGACTCTGCAGAGAACGTGTTTGCAGACTGCTGAATCCACACACGGGTTTAACTCTGGAAGTTGAGTGCACACATTGACAACCGTTATGTTAGATAGCTGCATTTTGGATTTAGAAGCAGATATTTCCCTGGGCTTACTGCTCTTTCTTCCATATGCCGGTAATGGGCTGAAAACGCCTGTTTTGGGACTCTGCAGAGAAAGTGTTTGCAGACTGCTGAATCCACACACGGGTTTAACTCTGGAAGTTGAGTGCACACATTGACAACCGTTCTGTTAGATAGCTGCGTTTTGGATTTAGAAGCAGATATTTCCCTGGGCTTACTGCTGTTTCTTCCATATGCCGGTAATGGGCTGAAAACGCCTGTTTTGGGACTCTGCAGAGAAAGTGTTTGCAGACTGCCGAATCCACACACGGGTTTAACTCTGGAAGTTGAGGGCACACATTGACTGCCGTTCTGTTAGATAGCTGCGTTTTGGATTTAGAAGCAGATATTTCCCTGTGCTTACTGCTGTTTCTTCCATATGCCGGTAATGGGATGAAAACGCCTGTTTTGGGACTCTGCAGAGAAAGTGTTTGCAGACTGCTGAATCCACACACGGGTTTAACTCTGGATGTTGAGTGCACACATTGACAACCGTTCTGTTAGATAGCTGCGTTTTGGATTTAGAAGCAGATATTTCCCTGTGCTGACTGCTGTTTCTTCCATATGCCGGTAATGGGCTGAAAACGCCTGTTTTGGGACTCTGCAGAGAAAGTGTTTGCAGACTGCTGAATCCACACACGGGTTTAACTCCGGAAGTTGAGTGCAAACATTGACAACCGTTCTGTTAGATAGCTGCGTTTTGGATTTAGAAGCAGATATTTCCCTGGGCTTACTGCTGTTTCTTCCATATGCCGGTAATGGGCTGAAAACGCCTGTTTTGGGACTCTGCAGAGAAAGTGTTTGCAGACTGCTGAATCCACACACGGGATTAACTCTGGAAGTTGAGTGCACACATTGACAACCGTTCTGTTAGATAGCTGCGTTTTGGATTTAGAAGCAGATATTTCCCTGTGCTCACTGCTGTTTCTTCCATATGCCGGTAATGGGCTGAAAACGCCTGTTTTGGGACTCTGCAGAGAAAGTGTTTGCAGACTGCTGAATCCACACACGGGTTTAACTCTGGAAGTTGAGTGCACACATTGACAACCGTTCTGTTAGATAGCTGCGTTTTGGATTTAGAAGCAGATATTTCCCTGTGCTCACTGCTGTTTCTTCCATATGCCGGTAATGGGCTGAAAACGCCTGTTTTGGGACTCTGCAGAGAAAGTGTTTGCAGACTGCTGAATCCACACACGGGTTTAACTCTGGAAGTTGAGTGCACACATTGACAACCGTTCTGTTAGATAGCTGCGTTTTGGATTTAGAAGCAGATATTTCCCTGGGCTTACTGCTGTTTCTTCCATATGCCGGTAATGGGCTGAAAACGCCTGTTTTGGGACTCTGCAGAGAAAGTGTTTGCAGACTGCTGAATCCACACACGGGTTTAACTCTGGAAGTTGAGTGCACACATTGACAACCGTTCTGTTAGATAGCTGCGTTTTGGATTTAGAAGCAGATATTTCCCTGGGCTTTCTGCTGTTTCTTCCATATGCCGGTAATGGTCTGAAAACGCCTGTTTTGGGACTCTGCAGAGAAGATGTTTGCAGACTGCTTAATCCACACACGGGTTTAACTCTGTAAGTTGAGTGCACACATTGACAACCGTTCTGGTAGATAGCTGCGTTTTAGATTTAGAAGCAGATATTTCCCTGTGCTTACTGCTGTTTCTTCCATATGCCGGTAATGGGCTGAAAACGCCTGTTTTGGGACTCTGCAGAGAAAGTGTTTGCAGACTGTTGAATCCACACACGGGTTTAATTCTGGAAGTTGAGTGCACACATTGACAACGGTTCTGTTAGATAGCTGCGTTTTGGATTTAGAAGCAGATATTTCCCTGTGCTGACTGCTGTTTCTTCCATATGCTGGTAGTGGGCTGAAAACGCCTGTTTTGGGACTCTGCAGAGAAAGTGTTTGCAGACTGCTGAATCCACACACGGGTTTAAATCTGGAAGTTGAGTGCACACATTGACAACCATTCTGTTAGATAGCTGCGTTTTGTATTTAGAAGCAGATATTTCCCTGGGCTTACTGCTGTTTCTTCCATATGCCGGTAATGGGCTGAAAACGCCTGTTTTGGGACTCTGCAGAGAAAGTGTTTGCAGACTGCTGAATCCACACACGGGTTTAACTCTGGAAGTTGAGTGCACACATTGACAACCGTTCTGTTAGATAGCTGCGTTTTGGATTTAGAAGCAGATATTTCCCTGTGCTTACTGCTGTTTCTTCCATATGCCGGTAATGGGCTGAAAACGCCTGTTTTGGGACTCTTCAGAGAAAGTGTTTGCAGACTGCTGAATCCACACACGGCTTTAACTCTGGAAGTTGAGTGCACACATTGACAACCGTTCTGTTAGATAGCTGCGTTTTGGATTTAGAAGCAGATATTTCCCTGTGCTTACTGCTGTTTCTTCCATATGCCGGTAATGGGCTGAAAACGCCTGTTTTGGGACTCTGCAGAGAAAGTGTTTGCAGACTGCTGAATCCACACACGGGTTTAACTCTGGAAGTTGAGTGCACACATTGACAACCGTTCTGTTAGATAGCTGCGTTTTGGATTTAGAAGCAGATATTTCCCTGGGCTTACTGCTGTTTCTTCCATATGCCGGTAATGGGCTGAAAACGCCTGTTTTGGGACTCTGCAGAGAAAGTGTTTGCAGACTGCCGAATCCACACACGGGTTTAACTCTGGAAGTTGAGGGCACACATTGACAGCCGTTCTGTTAGATAGCTGCGTTTTGGATTTAGAAGCAGATATTTCCCTGTGCTTACTGCTGTTTCTTCCATATGCCGGTAATGGGATGAAAACGCCTGTTTTGGGACTCTGCAGAGAAAGTGTTTGCAGACTGCTGAATCCACACACGGGTTTAACTCTGGATGTTGAGTGCACACATTGACAACCGTTCTGTTAGATAGCTGCGTTTTGGATTTAGAAGCAGATATTTCCCTGTTCTGACTGCTGTTTCTTCCATATGCCGGTAATGGGCTGAAAACGCCTGTTTTGGGACTCTGCAGAGAAAGTGTTTGCAGACTGCTAAATCCACACACGGGTTTAACTCTGGAAGTTGAGTGCAAACATTGACAACCGTTCTGTTAGATAGCTGCGTTTTGGATTTAGAAGCAGATATTTCCCTGGGCTTACTGCTGTTTCTTCCATATGCCGGTAATGGGCTGAAAACGCCTGTTTTGGGACTCTGCAGAGAAAGTGTTCGCAGACTTCTGAATCCACACACGGGATTAACTCTGGAAGTTGAGTGCACACATTGACAACCGTTCTGTTAGATAGCTGCGTTTTGGATTTAGAAGCAGATATTTCCCTGTGCTCACTGCTGTTTCTTCCATATGCCGGTAATGGGCTGAAAACGCCTGTTTTGGGACTCTGCAGAGAAAGTGTTTGCAGACTGCTGAATCCACACACGGGTTTAACTCTGGAAGTTGAGTGCACACATTGACAACCGTTCTGTTAGATAGCTGCGTTTTGGATTTAGAAGCAGATATTTCCCTGGGCTTACTGCTGTTTCTTCCGTATGCCGGTAATGGGCTGAAAACGCCTGTTTTGGGACTCTGCAGAGAAAGTGTTTGCAGACTGCTGAATCCACACACGGGTTTAACTCTGGAAGTTGAGTGCACACATTGACAACCGTTCTGTTAGATAGCTGCGTTTTGGATTTAGAAGCAGATATTTCCCTGGGCTTTCTGCTGTTTCTTCCATATGCCGGTAATGGGCTGAAAACGCCTGTTTTGGGACTCTGCAGAGAAGATGATTGCAGACTGCTTAATCCACACACGGGTTTAACTCTGTAAGTTGAGTGCACACATTGACAACCGTTCTGGTAGATAGCTGCGTTTTAGATTTAGAAGCAGATATTTCCCTGTGCTTACTGCTGTTTCTTCCATATGCCGGTAATGGGCTGAAAACGCCTGTTTTGGGACTCTGCAGAGAAAGTGTTTGCAGACTGTTGAATCCACACACGGGTTTAATTCTGGAAGTTGAGTGCACACATTGACAACCGTTCTGTTAGATAGCTGCGTTTTGGATTTAGAAGCAGATATTTCCCTGTGCTGACTGCTGTTTCTTCCATATGCTGGTAATGGGCTGAAAACGCCTGTTTTGGGACTCTGCAGAGAAAGTGTTTGCAGACTGCTGAATCCACACACGGGTTTAAATCTGGAAGTTGAGTGCACACATTGACAACCGTTCTGTTAGATAGCTGCGTTTTGGATTTAGAAGCAGATATTTCCCTGTGCTTACTGCTGTTTCTTCCATATGCCGGTAATGGGCTGAAAACGCCTGTTTTGGGAATCTGCAGAGAAAGTGTTTGCAGACTGCTGAATCCACACACGGGTTTAACTCTGGAAGTTGAGTGCACACATTGACAACCGTTCTGTTAGATAGCTGCCTTTTGGATTTAGAAGCAGATATTTCCCTGGGCTTACTGCTGTTTCTTCCATATGCCGGTAATGGGCTGAAAACGCCTGTTTTGGGACTCTGCAGAGAAAGTGTTTGCAGACTGCTGAATCCACACACGGGATTAACTCTGGAAGTTGAGTGCACACATTGACAACCGTTCTGTTAGATAGCTGCGTTTTGGATTTAGAAGCAGATATTTCCCTGGGCTTACTGCTGTTTCTTCCATATGCCGGTAATGGGCTGAAAACGCCTGTTTTGGGACTCTGCAGAGAACGTGTTTGCAGACTGCTGAATCCACACACGGGTTTAACTCTGGAAGTTGAGTGCACACATTGACAACCGTTATGTTAGATAGCTGCATTTTGGATTTAGAAGCAGATATTTCCCTGGGCTTACTGCTCTTTCTTCCATATGCCGGTAATGGGCTGAAAACGCCTGTTTTGGGACTCTGCAGAGAAAGTGTTTGCAGACTGCTGAATCCACACACGGGTTTAACTCTGGAAGTTGAGTGCACACATTGACAACCGTTCTGTTAGATAGCTGCGTTTTGGATTTAGAAGCAGATATTTCCCTGGGCTTACTGCTGTTTCTTCCATATGCCGGTAATGGGCTGAAAACGCCTGTTTTGGGACTCTGCAGAGAAAGTGTTTGCAGACTGCCGAATCCACACACGGGTTTAACTCTGGAAGTTGAGGGCACACATTGACAGCCGTTCTGTTAGATAGCTGCGTTTTGGATTTAGAAGCAGATATTTCCCTGTGCTTACTGCTGTTTCTTCCATATGCCGGTAATGGGATGAAAACGCCTGTTTTGGGACTCTGCAGAGAAAGTGTTTGCAGACTGCTGAATCCACACACGGGTTTAACTCTGGATGTTGAGTGCACACATTGACAACCGTTCTGTTAGATAGCTGCGTTTTGGATTTAGAAGCAGATATTTCCCTGTGCTGACTGCTGTTTCTTCCATATGCCGGTAATGGGCTGAAAACGCCTGTTTTGGGACTCTGCAGAGAAAGTGTTTGCAGACTGCTGAATCCACACACGGGTTTAACTCTGGAAGTTGAGTGCAAACATTGACAACCGTTCTGTTAGATAGCTGCGTTTTGGATTTAGAAGCAGATATTTCCCTGGGCTTACTGCTGTTTCTTCCATATGCCGGTAATGGGCTGAAAACGCCTGTTTTGGGACTCTGCAGAGAAAGTGTTTGCAGACTGCTGAATCCACACACGGGATTAACTCTGGAAGTTGAGTGCACACATTGACAACCGTTCTGTTAGATAGCTGCGTTTTGGATTTAGAAGCAGATATTTCCCTGTGCTCACTGCTGTTTCTTCCATATGCCGGTAATGGGCTGAAAACGCCTGTTTTGGGACTCTGCAGAGAAAGTGTTTGCAGACTGCTGAATCCACACACGGGTTTAACTCTGGAAGTTGAGTGCACACATTGACAACCGTTCTGTTAGATAGCTGCGTTTTGGATTTAGAAGCAGATATTTCCCTGGGCTTACTGCTGTTTCTTCCATATGCCGGTAATGGGCTGAAAACGCCTGTTTTGGGACTCTGCAGAGAAAGTGTTTGCAGACTGCTGAATCCACACACGGGTTTAACTCTGGAAGTTGAGTGCACACATTGACAACCGTTCTGTTAGATAGCTGCGTTTTGGATTTAGAAGCAGATATTTCCCTGGGCTTTCTGCTTTTTCTTCCATATGCCGGTAATGGTCTGAAAACGCCTGTTTTGGGACTCTGCAGAGAAGATGTTTGCAGACTGCTTAATCCACACACGGGTTTAACTCTGTAAGTTGAGTGCACACATTGACAACCGTTCTGGTAGATAGCTGCGTTTTAGATTTAGAAGCAGATATTTCCCTGTGCTTACTGCTGTTTCTTCCATATGCCGGTAATGGGCTGAAAACGCCTGTTTTGGGACTCTGCAGAGAAAATGTTTGCAGACTGTTGAATCCACACACGGGTTTAATTCTGGAAGTTGAGTGCACACATTGACAACCGTTCTGTTAGATAGCTGCGTTTTGGATTTAGAAGCAGATATTTCCCTGTGCTGACTGCTGTTTCTTCCATATGCTGGTAGTGGGCTGAAAACGCCTGTTTTGGGACTCTGCAGAGAAAGTGTTTGCAGACTGCTGAATCCACACACGGGTTTAAATCTGGAAGTTGAGTGCACACATTGACAACCGTTCTGTTAGATAGCTGCGTTTTGGATTTAGAAGCAGATATTTCCCTGTGCTTACTGCTGTTTCTTCCATATGCCGGTAATGGGCTGAAAACGCCTGTTTTGGGAATCTGCAGAGAAAGTGTTTGCAGACTGCTGAATCCACACACGGGTTTAACTCTGGAAGTTGAGTGCACACATTGACAACCGTTCTGTTAGATAGCTGCGTTTTGTATTTAGAAGCAGATATTTCCCTTAGCTTACTGCTGTTTCTTCCATATGCCTGTAAGGGGCTGAAAACGCCTGTTTTGGGACTCTGCAGAGAAAGTGTTTGCAGACTGCTGAATCCACACACGGGTTTAACTCTGGAAGTTGAGTGCACACATTGACAACCGTTCTGTTAGATAGCTGCGTTTTGGATTTAGAAGCAGATATTTCCCTGTGCTTACTGCTGTTTCTTCCATATGCCGGTAATGGGCTGAAAACGCCTGTTTTGGGACTCTGCAGAGAAAGTGTTTGCAGACTGCTGAATCCACACACGGGTTTAACTCTGGAAGTTGAGTGCACACATTGACAACCGTTCTGTTAGATAGCTGCGTTTTGGATTTAGAAGCAGATATTTCCCTGTGCTTACTGCTGTTTCTTCCATATGCCGGTAATGGGCTGAAAACGCCTGTTTTGGGACTCTGCAGAGAAAGTGTTTGCAGACTGCTGAATCCACACACGGCTTTAACTCTGGAAGTTGAGTGCACACATTGACAACCGTTCTGTTAGATAGCTGCGTTTTGGATTTAGAAGCAGATATTTCCCTGTGCTTACTGCTGTTTCTTCCATATGCCGGTAATGGGCTGAAAACGCCTGTTTTGGGACTCTGCAGAGAAAGTGTTTGCAGACTGCTGAATCCACACACGGGTTTAACTCTGGAAGTTGAGTGCACACATTGACAACCGTTCTGTTAGATAGCTGCATTTTGTATTTAGAAGCAGATATTTCCCTGGGCTTACTGCTGTTTCTTCCATATGCCGGTAAGGGGCTGAAAACGCCTGTTTTGGGACTCTGCAGAGAAAGTGTTTGCAGACTGCTGAATCCACACACGGGTTTAACTCTGGAAGTTGAGTGCACACATTGACAACCGTTCTGTTAGATAACTGCGTTTTGGATTTAGAAGCAGATATTTCCCTGTGCTTACTGCTGTTTCTTCCATATGCCGGTAATGGGATGAAAACGCCTGTTTTGGGACTCTGCAGAGAAAGTGTTTGGAGACTGCTGAATCCACACACGGGTTTAACTCTGGAAGTTGAGTGCACACATTGACAACCGTTCTGTTAGATAGCTGCGTTTTGGATTTAGAAGCTGATATTTCCCTGTGCTGAATGCTGTTTCTTCCATATGCCGGTAATGGGCTGAAAACGCCTGTTTTGGGACTCTGCAGAGAAAGTGTTTGAAGACTGCTGAATCAACACACGGGTTTAACTCTGGAAGTTGAGTGCACACATTGACAACCGTTCTGTTAGATAGCTGCGTTTTGGATTTAGAAGCAGATATTTCCCTGGGCTTACTGCTGTTTCTTCCATATGCCGGTAATGGGCTGAAAATGCCTGTTTTGGGACTCTGCAGAGAAAGTGTTTGCAGACTGCTGAATCCACACACGGGATTAACTCTGGAAGTTGAGTGCACACATTGACAACCGTTCTGTTAGATAGCTGCGTTTTGGATTTAGAAGCAGATATTTCCCTGTGCTCACTGCTGTTTCTTCCATATGCCGGTAATGGGATGAAAACGCCTGTTTTGGGACTCTGCAGAGAAAGCGTTTGCAGACTGCTGAATCCACACACCGGTTTAACTCTGGAAGTTGAGTGCACACATTGACAACCGTTCTGTTAGATAGCTGCGTTTTGGATTTAGAAGCAGATATTTCCCTGGCTTACTGCTGTTTCTTCCATATGCCGGTAATGGGCTGAAAACGCCTGTTTTGGGACTCTACAGAGAAAGTGTTTGCAGACTGCTTAATCCACACACGGGTTTAACTCTGGAAGTCGAGTGCACACATTGACAACCATTCTGTTACATAGCTGCGTTTTGGATTTAGAAGCAGATATTTCCCTGGGCTTACTGCTGTTTCTTCCATATGCCGGTAATGGGCTGAAAACGCCTGTTTTGGGACTCTGCAGAGAAAGTGTTTGCAGAATGCTGAATCCACACACGGGTTTAACTCTGGAAGTTGAGGGGACACATTGACAACCGTTCTGTTAGATAGCTGCGTTTTGGATTTAAAAGCAGATATTTCCCTGTGCTTACTGCTGTTTCTTCCATATGCCGGTAATGGGATGAAAACGCCTGTTTTGGGACTCTGCAGAGAAAGTGTTTGCAGACTGCTGAATCCACACACGGGTTTAACTCTGGAAGTTGAGTGCACACACTGACAACCGTTCTGTTAGATAGCTGCGTTTTGGATTTAGAAGCAGATATTTCCCTGTGCTGACTGCTGTTTCTTCCATATGCCGGTAATGGGCTGAAAACGCCTGTTTTGGGACTCTGCAGAGAAAGTGTTTGCAGACTGCTGAATCCACACACGGGTTTAACTCTGGAAGTTGAGTGCACACATTGACAACCGTTCTGTTAGATAGCTGCGTTTTGGATTTAGAAGCAGATATTTCCCTGGGCTTACTGCTGTTTCTTCCATATGCCGGTAATGGGTTGAAAACGCCTGTTTTGGGACTCTGCAGAGAAAGTGTTTGCAGACTGCTGAATCCACACACGGGATTAACTCTGGAAGTTGAGTGCACACATTGACAACCGTTCTGTTAGATAGCTGCGTTTTGGATTTAGAAGCAGATATTTCCCTGTGCTCACTGCTGTTTCTTCCATATGCCTGTAATGGGCTGAAAACGCCTGTCTTGGGACTCTGCAGAGAAAGTGTTTGCAGACTGCTGAATCCACACACGGGTTTAACTCTGGAAGTTGAGTGCACACATTGACAACCGTTCTGTTAGATAGCTGCGTTTTGGATTTAGAAGCAGATATTTCCCTGTGCTGACTGCTGTTTCTTCCATATGCCGGTAATGGGCTGAAAACGCCTGTTTTGGGACTCTGCAGATAAAGTGTTTGCAGACTGCTGAATCCACACACGGGTTTAACTCTGGAAGTTGAGTGCACACATTGACAGCCGTTCTGTTAGATAGCTGCATTTTGGATTTAGAAGCAGATATTTCCCTGGGCTTACTGCTGTTTCTTCCATATGCCGGTAATGGGCTGAAAACGCCTGTTTTGGGACTCTGCAGAGAAAGTGTTTGCAGACTGCTGAATCCACACACGGGTTTAACTCTGGAAGTTGAGTGCACACATTGACAACCGTTCTGTTAGATAGCTGCGTTTTGGATTTAGAAGCAGATATTTCCCTGGGCTTACTGCTGTTTCTTCCATATGCCGGTAATGGGCTGAAAACGCCTGGTTGGGACTCTGCAGAGAATGTGTTTGCAGACTGCTGAATCCACACACGGGTTTAACTCTGGAAGTTGAGTGCACACATTGACAACCGTTCTGTTAGATAGCTGCGTTTTGGATTTAGAAGCAGATATTTCCCTGGGCTTTCTGCTGTTTCTTCCATATGCCGGTAATGGGTTGAAAACGCCTGGTTTGGGACTCTGCAGAGAAGATGTTTGCAGACTGCTTAATCCACACACGGGTTTAGCTCTGGAAGTTGAGTGCACACATTGACAACCGTTCTGTTAGATAGCTGCGTTTTGGATTTAGAAGCAGATATTTCCCTGTGCTTACTGCTCTTTCTTCCATATGCCGGTAATGGGCTGAAAACGCCTGTTTTGGGACTCTGCAGAGAAAGTGTTTGCAGACTGCTGAATCCACACACGGGTTTAACTCTGGAAGTTGAGTGCACACATTGACAACCGTACTGTTAGATAGCTGCGTTTTGGATTTAGAAGCAGATATTTCCCTGTGCTGACTGCTGTTTCTTCCATATGCCGGTAATGGGCTGAAAACGCCTGTTTTGGGACTCTGCAGAGAAAGTGTTTGCAGACTGCTGAATCCACACACGGGTTTAACTCTGGAAGTTGAGTGCACACATTGACAACCGTTCTGTTAGATAGCTGCGTTTTGGATTTAGAAGCAGATATTTCCCTGTGCTTACTGCTGTTTCTTCCATATGCCGGTAATGGGCTGAAAACGCCTGTTTTGGGAATCTGCAGAGAAAGTGTTTGCAGACTGCTGAATCCACACACGGGTTTAACTCTGGAAGTTGAGTGCACACATTGACAACCGTTCTGTTAGATAGCTGCGTTTTGTATTTAGAAGCAGATATTTCCCTGGGCTTACTGCTGTTTCTTCCATATGCCGGTAAGGGGCTGAAAACGCCTGTTTTGGGACTCTGCAGAAAAAGTGTTTGCAGACTGCTGAATCCACACACGGGTTTAACTCTGGAAGTTGAGTGCACACATTGACAACCGTTCTGTTAGATAGCTGCGTTTTGGATTTAGAAGCAGATATTACCCTGTGCTTACTGCTGTTTCTTCCATATGCCGGTAATGGGATGAAAACGCCTGTTTTGGGACTCTGCAGAGAAAGTGTTTGCAGACTGCTGAATCCACACACGGGTTTAACTCTGGAAGTTGAGTGCACACATTGACAACCGTTCTGTTAGATAGCTGCGTTTTGGATTTAGAAGCAGATATTTCCCTGGGCTGACTGCTGTTTCTTCCATATGCCGGTAATGGGCTGAAAACGCCTGTTTTGGGACTCTGCAGAGAAAGTGTTTGCAGACTGCTGAATCCACACACGGGTTTAACTCTGGAAGTTGAGTGCACACATTGACAACCGTTCTGTTAGATAGCTGCGTTTTGGATTTAGAAGCAGATATTTCCCTGGGCTTACTGCTGTTTCTTCCATATGCCGGTAATGGGCTGAAAACGCCTGTTTTGGGACTCTGCAGAGAAAGTGTTTGCAGACTGCTGAATCCACACACGGGATTAACTCTGGAAGTTGAGTGCACACATTGACAACCGTTCTGTTAGATAGCTGCATTTTGGATTTAGAAGCAGATATTTCCCTGTGCTGACTGCTGTTTCTTCCATATGCCGGTAATGGGCTGAAAACGCCTGTTTTGGGACTCTGCAGAGAAAGTGTTTGCAGACTGCTGAATCCACACACAGGTTTAACTCTGGAAGTTGAGTGCACACATTGACAACCGTTCTGTTAGATAGCTGCGTTTTGGATTTAGAAGCAGATATTTCCCTGGGCTTACTGCTGTTTCTTCCATATGCCGGTAATGGGCTGAAAACGCCTGTTTTGGGACTCTGCAGAGAAAGTGTTTGCAGACTGCTGAATCCACACACGGGATTAACTCTGGAAGTTGAGTGCACACATTGACAACCGTTCTGTTAGATAGCTGCATTTTGGATTTAGAAGCAGATATTTCCCTGTGCTGACTGCTGTTTCTTCCATATGCCGGTAATGGGCTGAAAACGCCTGTTTTGGGACTCTGCAGAGAAAGTGTTTGCAGACTGCTGAATCCACACACAGGTTTAACTCTGGAAGTTGAGTGCACACATTGACAACCGTTCTGTTAGATAGCTGCGTTTTGGATTTAGAAGCAGATATTTCCCTGGGCTTACTGCTGTTTCTTCCATATGCCGGTAATGGGCTGAAAACGCCTGTTTTGGGACTCTGCAGAGAAAGGGTTTGCAGACTGCTGAATCCACACACGGGTTTAACTCTGGAAGTTGAGTGCACACATTGACAACCGTTCTGTTAGATAGCTGCGTTTTGGATTTAGAAGCAGATATTTCCCTGGGCTTACTGCTGTTTCTTCCATATGCCGGTAATGGGCTGAAAACGCCTGTTTTGGGACTCTGCAGAGAAAGGGTTTGCAGACTGCTGAATCCACACACGGGTTTAACTCTGGAAGTTGAGTGCACACATTGACAACCGTTCTGTTAGATAGCTGCGTTTTGGATTTAGAAGCACATATTTCCCTGGGCTTACTGCTGTTTCTTCCATATGCCGGTAATGGGCTGAAAACGCCTGGTTTGGGACTCTGCAGAGAAGATGTTTGCGGACTGCTTAATCCACACACGGATTTAACTCTGGAAGTTGAGGGCACACATTGACAACCGTTCTGTTAGATAGCTGCGTTTTGGATTTAGAAGCAGATATTTCCCTGTGCTTACTGCTGTTTCTTCCATATGCCGGTAATGGGCTGAAAACGCCTGTTTTCGGACTCTGCAGAGAAAGTGTTTGCAGACTGCTGAATCCACACAAGGGTTTAACTCTGGAAGCTGAGAGCACACATTGACAACCGTTCTGTTAGATAGCTGCATTTTGGATTTAGAAGCAGATATTTCCCTGGGCTTTCTGCTGTTTCTTCCATATGCCGGTAATGGGCTGAAAACGCCGGTTTTGGGACTCTGCAGAGAAAGTGTTTGCAGACTGCTGAATCCACACACGGGTTTAACTCTGGAAGTTGAGTGCACACATTGACACCGATCTGTTAGATAGCTGCATTTTGGATTTAGAAGCAGATATTTCCCTGGGCTTACTGCTGTTTCTTCCATATGCCGGTAATGGGCTGAAAACGCCTGTTTTGGGACTCTGCAGAGAAAGTGTTTGCAGACTGCTGAATCCACACACGGGATTATCTCTGGAAGTTGAGTGCACACATTGACAACCGTTCTGTTAGATAGCTGCGTTTTGGATTTAGAAGCAGATATTTCCCTGTGCTCACTGCTGTTTCTTCCATATGCTGGTAATGGGCTGAAAACGCCTGTTTTGGGACTCTGCAGAGAAAGTGTTTGCAGACTGCTGAATCCACACGGCTTTAACTCTGGAAGTTGAGTGCACACATTGACAACCGTTCTGTTAGATAGCTGCGTTTTGGATTTAGAAGCACATATTTCCCTGGGCTTACTGCTGTTTCTTCCATATGCCGGTAATGGGCTGAAAACGCCTGTTTTGGGACTCTGCAGAGAAAGGGTTTGCAGACTGCTGAATCCACAAACGGGTTTAACTCTGGAAGTTGAGGGCACACATTGACAACCGTTCTGTTAGGTAGCTGCGTTTTGGATTTAGAAGCAGATATTTCCCTGTGCTTACTGCTGTTTCTTCCATATGCCGGTAATGGGATGAAAACGCCTGTTTTGGGACTCTGCAGACAAAGTGTTTGCAGACTGCTGAATCCATACACGGGTTTAACTCTGGAAGTTGAGTGTACACATTGACAACCGTTCTGTTAGATAGCTGCGTTTTGGATTTAGAAGCAGATATTTCCCTGTGCTGACTGCTGTTTCTTCCATATGCCGGTAATGGGCTGAAAACGCCTGTTTTGGGACTCTGCAGAGAAAGTGTTTGCAGACTGCTGAATCCACACACGGGTTTAACTCTGGAAGTTGAGTGCACACATTGACAACCGTTCTGTTAGATAGCTGCGTTTTGGATTTAGAAGCAGATATTTCCCTGGGCTTACTGCTGTTTCTTCCATATGCCGGTAATGGGCTGAAAACGCCTGTTTTGGGACTCTGCAGAGAAAGTGTTTGCAGACTGCTGAATCCACACACGGGATTAACTCTGGAAGTTGAGTGCACACATTGACAACCGTTCTGTTAGATAGCTGCGTTTTGGATTTAGAAGCAGATATTTCCCTGTGCTCACTGCTGTTTCTTCCATATGCCGGTAATGGGCTGAAAACGCCTGTTTTGGGACTCTGCAGAGAAAGTGTTTGCAGACTGCTGAATCCACACACGGGTTTAACTCTTGAAGTTGAGTGCACACATTGACAACCGTTCTGTTAGATAGCTGCGTTTTGGATTTAGAAGCAGATATTTCCCTGGGCTTACTGCTGTTACTTCCATATTCCGGTAATGGGCTGAAAACGCCTGTTTTGGGACTCTGCAGAGAAAGTGTTTGCAGACTGCTGAATCCACACACGGGTTTGACTCTGGAAGTTGAGAGCACACATTGACAACCTTTCTGTTAGATAGCTGCATTTTGGATTTAGAAGCAGATATTTCCCTGGGCTTACTGCTGTTTCTTCCATATGCCGGTTATGGGCTGAAAACGCCTGTTTTGGGACTCTGCAGAGAAAGTGTTTGCAGACTGCTGAATCCACACACGGGTTTAACTCTGGAAGTTGAGTGCACACATTGACAACCGTTCTGATAGATAGCTGCGTTTTGGATTTAGAAGCAGATAGTTACCTGGGCTTACTGCTGTTTCTTCCATATGCCGGTAATGGGCTGAAAACGCCTGGTTTGGGACTCTGCAGAGAATGTGTTTGCAGACTGCTGAATCCACACACGGGTTTAACTCTGGAAGTTGAGTGCACACATTGACAACCGTTCTGTTAGATAGCTGCGTTTTGGATTTAGAAGCAGATATTTCCCTGGGCTTTCTGCTGTTTCTTCCATATGCCGGTAATGGGCTGAAAACGCCTGGTTTGGGACTCTGCAGAGAAGATGTTTGCAGACTGTTTAATCCACACACGGGTTTAACTCTGGAAGTTGAGGGCACACATTGACAACCGTTCTGTTAGATAGCTGCGTTTTGGATTTAGAAGCAGATATTTCCCTGTGCTTACTGCTGTTTCTTCCATATGCCGGTAATGGGCTGAAAACGCCTGTTTTGGGACTCTGCAGAGAAAGTGTTTGCAGACTGCTGAATCCACACAAGGGTTTAACTCTGGAAGCTGAGTGCACACATTGACAACCGTTCTGTTAGATAGCTGCGTTTTGGATTTAGAAGCAGATATTTCCCTGTGCTTACTGCTGTTTCTTCCATATGCCGGTAATGGGCTGAAAACGCCTGTTTTGGGACTCTGCAGAGAAAGTGTTTGCAGACTGCTGAATCCACACACGGGTTTAACTCTGGAAGTTGAGTGCACACATTGACACCGATCTGTTAGATAGCTGCATTTTGGATTTAGAAGCAGATATTTCCCTGGGCTTACTGCTGTTTCTTCCATATGCCGGTAATGGGCTGAAAACGCCTGTTTTGGGACTATGCAGAGAAAGTGTTTGCAGACTGCTGAATCCACACACGGGATTAACTCTGGACGTTGAGTGCACACATTGACAACCGTTCTGTTAGATAGCTGCGTTTTGGATTTAGAAGCAGATATTTCCCTGTGCTCACTGCTGTTTCTTCCATATGCCGGTAATGGGCTGAAAACGCCTGTTTTGGGACTCTGCAGAGAAAGTGTTTGCACACTGCTGAATCCACACACCGGTTTAACTCTGGAAGTTGAGTGCACACATTGACAACCGTTCTGTTAGATAGCTGCGTTTTGGATTTAGAAGCAGATATTTACCTGTGCTGACTGCTGTTTCTTCCATATGCCGGTAATGGGCTGAAAACGCCTGTTTTGGGACTCTGCAGAGAAAGGGTTTGCAGACTGCTGAATCCACAAACGGGTTTAACTCTGGAAGTTGAGTGCACACATTGACAACCGTTCTGTTAGATAGCTGCGTTTTGGATTAAGAAGCAGATATTTCCCTGTGCTTACTGCTGTTTCTTCCATATGCCGGTAATGGGATGAAAACACCTGTTTTGGGACTCTGCAGACAAAGTGTTTGCAGACTGCTGAATCCACACATGGGTTTAACTCTGGAAGTTGAGTGCACACATTGACAACCGTTCTGTTAGATAGCTGCGTTTTGGATTTAGAAGCAGATATTTCCCTGTGCTCACTGCTGTTTCTTCCATATGCTGGTAATGGGCTGAAAACGCCTGTTTTGGGATTCTGCAGAGAAAGTGTTTGCAGACTGCTGAATCCACACACGGCTTTAACTCTGGAAGTTGAGTGCTCACATTGACAACCGTTCTGTTAGATAGCTGCGTTTTGGATTTAGAAGCACAGATTTCCCTGGGCTTACTGCTGTTTCTTCCATATGCCGGTAATGGGCTGAAAACGCCTGTTTTGGGACTCTGCAGAGAAAGGGTTTGCAGACTGCTGAATCCACAAACGGGTTTAACTCTGGAAGTTGAGGGCACACATTGAGAACCGTTCTGTTAGATAGCTGCGTTTTGGATTTAGAAGCAGATATTTCCCTGTGCTTACTGCTGTTTCTTCCATATGCCGGTAATGGGATGAAAACGCCTGTTTTGGGACTCTGCAGACAAAGTGTTTGCAGACTGCTGAATCCACACACGGGTTTAACTCTGGAAGTTGAGTGCACACATTGACAACCGTTCTGTTAGATAGCTGCGTTTTGGATTTAGAAGCAGATATTTCCCTGGGCTTACTGCTGTTTCTTCCATATGCCGGTAATGGGCTGAAAACGCCTGTTTTGGGACTCTGCATAGAAAGTGTTTGCAGACTGCTGAATCCACACACGGGATTAACTCTGGAAGTTGAGTGCACACATTGACAACCGTTCTGTTAGATAGCTGCGTTTTGGATTTAGAAGCAGATATTTCCCTGTGCTCACTGCTGTTTCTTCCATATGCCGGTAATGGGCTGAAAACGCCTGTTTTGGGACTCTGCAGAGAAAGTGTTTGCAGACTGCTGAATCCACACACGGGTTTAACTCTGGAAGTTGAGTGCACACATTGACAACCGTTCTGTTAGATAGCTGCGTTTTGGATTTAGAAGCAGATATTTCCCTGGGCTTACTGCTGTTTCTTCCATATTCCGGTAATGGGCTGAAAACGCCTGTTTTGGGACTCTGCAGAGAAAGTGTTTGCAGACTGCTGAATCCACACACGGGTTTGACTCTGGAAGTTGAGTGCACACATTGACAACCGTTCTGTTAGATAGCTGCATTTTGGATTTAGAAGCAGATATTTCCCTGGGCTTACTGCTGTTTCTTCCATATGCCGGTTATGGGCTGAAAACGCCTGTTTTGGGACTCTGCAGAGAAAGTGTTTGCAGACTGCTGAATCCACACACGGGTTTAACTCTGGAAGTTGAGTGCACACATTGACAACCGTTCTGATAGATAGCTGCGTTTCGGATTTAGAAGCAGATAGTTCCCTGGGCTTACTGCTGTTTCTTCCATATGCCGGTAATGGGCTGAAAACGCCTGGTTTGGGAATCTGCAGAGAATGTGTTTGCAGACTGCTGAATCCACACACGGGTTTAACTCTGGAAGTTGAGTGCACACATTGACAACCGTTCTGTTAGATAGCTGCGTTTTGGATTTAGAAGCAGATATTTCCCTGGGCATTCTGCTGTTTCTTCCATATGCCGGTAATGGGCTGAAAACGCCTGGTTTGGGACTCTGCAGAGAAGATGTTTGCAGACTGCTTAATCCACACACGGGTTTAACTCTGGAAGTTGAGGGCACACATTGACAACCGTTCTGTTAGATAGCTGCGTTTTGGATTTAGAAGCAGATATTTCCCTGTGCTTACTGCTGTTTCTTCCATATGCCGGTAATGGGCTGAAAACGCCTGTTTTGGGACTCTGCAGAGAAAGTGTTTGCAGACTGCTGAATCCACACAAGGGTTTAACTCTGGAAGCTGAGTGCACACATTGACAACCGTTCTGTTAGATAGCTGCGTTTTGGATTTAGAAGCAGATATTTCCCTGGGCTTTCTGCTGTTTCTTCCATATGCCGGTAATGGGCTGAAAACGCCGGTTTTGGGACTCTGCAGAGAAAGTGTTTGCAGACTGCTGAATCCACACACGGGTTTAACTCTGGAAGTTGAGTGCACACATTGACACCGATCTGTTAGATAGCTGCATTTTGGATTTAGAAGCAGATATTTCCCTGGGCTTACTGCTGTTTCTTCCATATGCCGGTAATGGGCTGAAAACGCCTGTTTTGGGACTCTGCAGAGAAAGTGTTTGCAGACTGCTGAATCCACACACGGGATTAACTCTGGAAGTTGAGTGCACACATTGACAACCGTTCTGTTAGATAGCTGCGTTTTGGATTTAGAAGCAGATATTTCGCTGTGCTGACTGCTGTTTCTTCCATATGCCGGTAATGGGCTGAAAACGCCTGTTTTGGGACTCTGCAGAGAAAGTGTTTGCAGACTGCTGAATCCACACACGGGTTTAACTCTGGAAGTTGAGTGCACACATTGACAACCGTTCTGTTAGATAGCTGCGTTTTGGATTTAGAAGCAGATATTTCCCTGGGCTTACTGCTGTTTCTTCCATATGCCGGTAATGGGCTGAAAACGCCTGTTTTGGGACTCTGCAGAGAAAGTGTTTGCAGACTGCTGAATCCACACACGGGATTAACTCTGGAAGTTGAGTGCACACATTGACAACCGTTCTGTTAGATAGCTGCGTTTTGGATTTAGAAGCAGATATTTCCCTGTGCTTACTGCTGTTTCTTCCATATGCCGGTAATGGGCTGAAAACGCCTGGTTTGGGACTCTGCAGAGAATGTGTTTGCAGACTGCTGAATCCACACACGGGTTTAACTCTGGAATTGAGTGCACACATTGACAACCGTTCTGTTAGATAGCTGCGTTTTGGATTTAGAAGCAGATATTTCCCTGGGCTTTCTGCTGTTTCTTCCATATGCCGGTAATGGGCTGAAAACGCCTGTTTTGGGACTCTGCAGAGAAAGTGTTTGCAGACTGCTGAATCCACACACGGGTTGAACTCTGGAAGTTGAGTGCACACATTGACAACCGTTCTGTTAGATAGCTGCGTTTTGGATTTAGAAGCAGATATTTCCCTGGGCTTACTGCTGTTTCTTCCATATGCCGGTAATGGGCTGAAAACGCCTGTTTTGGGACTCTGCAGAGAAAGTGTTTGCAGACTGCTGAATCCACACACGGGTTTGACTCTGGAAGTTGAGTGCACACATTGACAACCGTTCTGTTAGATAGCTGCATTTTGGATTTAGAAGCAGATATTTCCCTGGGCTTACTGCTGTTTCTTCCATATGCCGGTTATGGGCTGAAAACGCCTGTTTTGGGACCCTGCAGAGAAAGTGTTTGCAGACTGCTGAATCCACACACGGGTTTAACTCTGGAAATTGAGTGCACACATTGACAACCGTTCTGATAGATAGCTGCGTTTTGGATTTAGAAGCAGATAGTTCCCTGGGCTTACTGCTGTTTCTTCCATATGCCGGTAATGGGCTGAAAACGCCTGGTTTGGGACTCTGCAGAGAATGTGTTTGCAGACTGCTGAATCCACACACGGGTTTAACTCTGGAAGTTGAGTGCACACATTGACAACCGTTCTGTTAGATAGCTGCGTTTTGGATTTAGAAGCAGATATTTCCCTGGGCTTTCTGCTGTTTCTTCCATATGCTGGTAATGGGCTGAAAACGCCTGGTTTGGGACTCTGCAGAGAAGATGTTTACAGACTGCTTAATCCACACACGGGTTTAACTCTGGAAGTTGAGGGCACACATTGACAACCGTTCTGTTAGATAGCTGCGTTTTGGATTTAGAAGCAGATATTTCCCTGTGCTGACTGCTGTTTCTTCCATATGCCGGTAATGGGCTGAAAACGCCTGTTTTGGGACTCTGCAGAGAAAGTGTTTGCAGACTGCTGAATCCACACAAGGGTTTAACTCTGGAAGCTGAGTGCACACATTGACAACCGTTCTGTTAGATAGCTGCGTTTTGGATTTAGAAGCAGATATTTCCCTGTGCTTACTGCTGTTTCTTCCATATGCCGGTAATGGGCTGAAAACGCCGGTTTTGGGACTCTGCAGAGAAAGTGTTTGCAGACTGCTGAATCCACACACGGGTTTAACTCTGGAAGTTGAGTGCACACATTGACACCGATATGTTAGATAGCTGCATTTTGGATTTAGAAGCAGATATTTCCCTGGGCTTACTGCTGTTTCTTCCATATGCCGGTAATGGGCTGAAAACGCCTGTTTTGGGACTCTGCAGAGAAAGTGTTTGCAGACTGCTGAATCCACACACGGGATTAACTCTGGAAGTTGAGTGCACACATTGACAACCATTCTGTTAGATAGCTGCGTTTTGGATTTAGAAGCAGATATTTCCCTGTGCTCACTGCTGTTTCTTCCATATGCTGGTAATGGGCTGAAAACGCCTGTTTTGGGACTCTGCAGAGAAAGTGTTTGCAGACTGCTGAATCCACACACGGGTTTAACTCTGGAAGTTGAGTGCACACATTGACAACCGTTCTGTTAGATAGCTGCGTTTTGGATTTAGAAGCAGATATTTCCCTGTGCTGACTGCTGTTTCTTCCATATGCCGGTAATGGGCTGAAAACGCCTGTTTTGGGACTCTGCAGATAAAGGGTTTGCAGACTGCTGAATCCACAAACGGGTTTAACTCTGGAAGTTGAGTGCACACATTGACAACCGTTCTGTTAGATAGCTGCGTTTTGGATTTAGAAGCAGATATTTCCCTGGGCTTACTGCTGTTTCTTCCATATGCCGGTAATGGGCTGAAAACGCCTGGTTTGGGACTCTGCAGAGAAGATGTTTGCAGACTGCTGAATCCACACACGGGCTTAACTCTGCAAGTTGAGTGCACACATTGACAACCGTTCTGGTAGATAGCTGCGTTTTGGATTTAGAAGCAGATATTTCCCTGTGCTTACTGCTGTTTCTTACATATGCCGGTAATGGGCTGAAAACGCCTGTTTTGGGACTCTGCAGAGAAAGTGTTTGCAGACTGCTGAATCCACACACGGGTTTAACTCTGGAAGTTGAGTGCACACATTGACAACCGTTCTGTTAGATAGCTGCGTTTTGGATTTAGAAGCAGATATTTCCCTGTGCTGACTGCTGTTTCTTCCATATGCCGGTAATGGGCTGAAAACGCCTGTTTTGGGACTCTGCAGAGAAAGTGTTTGCAGACTGCTGAATCCACACACGGGTTTAACTCTGGAAGTTGAGTGCACACATTGACAACCGTTCTGTTAGATAGCTGCGTTTTGGATTTAGAAGCAGATATTTCCCTGTGCTTACTGCTGTTTCTTCCATATGCCGGTAATGGGCTGAAAACGCCTGTTTTGGGACTCTGCAGAGAAAGTGTTTGCAGACTGCTGAATCCACACACGGGTTTAACTCTGGAAGTTGAGTGCACACATTGACAACCGTTCTGTTAGATAGCTGCGTTTTGGATTTAGAAGCAGATATTTCCCTGGGCTTACTGCTGTTTCTTCCATATGCCGGTAATGGGCTGAAAACGCCTGTTTTGGGACTCTGCAGAGAAAGTGTTTGCAGACTGCTGAATCCACACACGGGTTTAACTCTGGAAGTTGAGTGCACACATTGACAACCGTTCTGTTAGATAGCTGCGTTTTGCATTTAGAAGCAGATATTTCCCTGTGCTTACTGCTGTTTCTTCCATATGCCGGTAATGGGCTGAAAACGCCTGTTTTGGGACTCTGCAGAGAAAGTGTTTGCAGACTGCTGAATCCACACACGGGTTTAACTCTAGAAGTTGAGTGCACACATTGACAACCGTTCTGTTAGATAGCTGCGTTTTGGATTTAGAAGCAGATATTTCCCTGTGCTTACTGCTGTTTCTTCCATATGCCGGTAATGGGCTGAAAATGCCTGTTTTGGGACTCTGCAGAGAAAGTGTTTGCAGACTGCTGAATCCACACACGGGTTTAACTCTGGAAGTGGAGTGCACACATTGACAACCGTTCTGTTAGATAGCTGCGTTTTGGATTTAGAAGCAGATATTTCCCTGTGCTTTCTGCTGTTTCTTCCATATGCCGGTAATGGGCTGAAAACGCCTGTTTTGGGACTCTGCAGAGAAAGTGTTTGCAGACTGCTGAATCCACACACGGGTTTAACTCTGGAAGTTGAGTGCACACATTGACAACCGTTCTGTTAGATAGCTGCATTTTGGATTTAGAAGCAGATATTTCCCTGGGCTTACTGCTGTTTCTTCCATATGCCGGTTATGGGCTGTAAACGCCTGTTTTGGGACTCTGCAGAGAAAGTGTTTGCAGACTGCTGAATCCACACACGGGTTTAACTCTGGAAGTTGAGTGCACACATTGACAACCGTTCTGTTAGATAGCTGCGTTTTGGGTTTAGAAGCAGATAGTTCCCTGGGCTTACTGCTGTTTCTTCCATATGCCAGTAATGGGCTGAAAACGCCTGGTTTGGGACTCTGCAGAGAATGTGTTTGCAGACTGCTGAATCCACACACGGGTTTAACTCTGGAAGTTGAGTGCACACATTGACAACCGTTCTGTTAGATAGCTGCGTTTTGGATTTAGAAGCAGATATTTCCCTGGGCTTTCTGCTGTTTCTTCCATATGCCGGTAATGGGCTGAAAACGCCTGGTTTGGGACTCTGCAGAGAAGATGTTTGCAGACTGCTTAATCCACACACGGGTTTAACTCTGGAAGTTGAGTGCACACATTGACAACCGTTCTGTTAGATAGCTGCGTTTTGGAATTAGAAGCAGATATTTCCCTGTGCTTACTGCTGTTTCTTCCATATGCCGGTAATGGGCTGAAAACGCCTGTTTTGGGACTCTGCAGAGAAAGTGTTTGCAGACTGCTGAATCCACACACGGGTTTAACTCTGGAAGTTGAGTGCACACATTGACAACCGTTCTGTTAGATAGCTGCGTTTTGGATTTAGAAGCAGATATTTCCCTGTGCTTACTTCTGTTTCTTCCATATGCCGGTAATGGGCTGAAAACGCCTGTTTTGGGACTCTGCAGAGAAAGTGTTTGCAGACTGCTGAATCCACACACGGGTTTTAACTCTGGAAGTTGAGTGCACACATTGACAACCGTTCTGTTAGATAGCTGCGTTTTGGATTTAGAAGCAGATATTTCCCTGTGCTTACTGCTGTTTCTTCCATATGCCGGTAATGGGCTGAAAACGCCTGTTTTGGGACTCTGCAGAGAAAGTGTTTGCAGACTGCTTAATCCACACACGGGTTTAACTCTGGAAGTTGAGTGCACACATTGACAACCGTTCTGTTAGATAGCTGCGTTTTGGATTTGGAAGTAGATATTTCCCTGGGCTTACTGCTGTTTCTTCCATATGCCGTTAAGGGGCTGAAAACGCCTGTTTTGGGACTCTGCAGAGAAAGTGTTTGCAGACTGCTGAATCCACACACGGGTTTAACTCTGGAAGTTGAGTGCACACATTGACAACCGTTCTGTTAGATAGCTGCGTTTTGGATTTAGAAGCAGATATTTCCCTGTGCTCACTGCTGTTTCTTCCATATGCCGGTAATGGGCTGAAAACGCCTGTTTTGGGACTCTGCAGAGAAAGCGTTTGCAGACTGCTGAATCCACACACGGGTTTAACTCTGGAAGTTGAGTCCACACATTGACAACCGTTCTGTTAGATAGCTGCGTTTTGGATTTAGAAGCAGATATTTCCCTGGGCTTACTGCTGTTTCTTCCATATGCCGGTAATGGGCTGAAAACGCCTGTTTTGGAACTCTGCCGAGAAAGTGTTTGCAGACTGCTGAATCCACACACGGGTTTAACTCTGGAAGTTGAGTGCACACATTGACAACCGTTCTGTTAGATAGCTGCGTTTTGGATTTAGAAGCAGATATTTCCCTGTGCTTATTGCTGTTTCTTCCATATGCCGGTAATGGGCTGAAAACGCCTGTTTTGGGACTCTGCAGAGAAAGTGTTTGCAGACTGCCGAATCCACACATGGGTTTAACTCTGGAAGTTGAGTGCACACATTGACAACCGTTCTGTTAGATAGCTGCGTTTTGGATTTAGAAGCAGATATTTCCCTGTGCTTACTGCTGTTTCTTCCATATGCCGGTAATGGGCTGAAAACGCCTGTTTTGGGACTCTGCAGAGAAAGTGTTTTCAGACTGCTGAATCCACACACGGGTTTAACTCTGGAAGTTGAGTGCACACATTGACAACCGTTCTGTTAGATAGCTGCGTTTTGGATTTAGAAGCAGATATTTCCCTGTGCTTACTGCTGTTTCTTCCATATGCCGGTAATGGGCTGAAAACGCCTGTTTTGGGACTCTGCAGAGAAAGTGTTTGCAGACTGCTGAATCCACACACGGGTTTAACTCTGGAAGTGGAGTGCACACATTGACAACCGTTCTGTTAGATAGCTGCGTTTTGGATTTAGAAGCAGATATTTCCCTGTGCTTTCTGCTGTTTCTTCCATATGCCGGTAATGGGCTGAAAACGCCTGTTTTGGGACTCTGCAGAGAAAGTGTTTGCAGAGTGCTGAATCCACACACGGGTTTAACTCTGGAAGTTGAGTGCACACATTGACAACCGTTCTGTTAGATAGCTTCATTTTGGATTTAGAAGCAGATATTTCCCTTGGCTTACTGCTGTTTCTTCCATATGCCGGTAATGGGCTGAAAACGCCTGTTTTGGGACTCTGCAGAGAAAGTGTTTGCAGACTGCTGAATCCACACACGGGTTTAACTCTGGAAGTTGAGTGCACACATTGACAACCGTTCTGTTAGATAGCTGCGTTTTGGATTTAGAAGCAGATATTTCCCTGTGCTCACTGCTGTTTCTTCCATATGCCGGTAATGGGCTGAAAACGCCTGTTTTGGGACTCTGCAGAGAAAGCGTTTGCAGACTGCTGAATCCACACACGGGTTTAACTCTGGAAGTTGAGTCCACACATTGACAACCGTTCTGTTAGATAGCTGCGTTTTGGATTTAGAAGCAGATATTTCCCTGGGCTTACTGCTGTTTCTTCCATATGCCGGTAATGGGCTGAAAACGCCTGTTTTGGAACTCTGCCGAGAAAGTGTTTGCAGACTGCTGAATCCACACACGGGTTTAACTCTGGAAGTTGAGTGCACACATTGACAACCGTTCTGTTAGATAGCTGCGTTTTGGATTTAGAAGCAGATATTTCCCTGTGCTTATTGCTGTTTCTTCCATATGCCGGTAATGGGCTGAAAACGCCTGTTTTGGGACTCTGCAGAGAAAGTGTTTGCAGACTGCCGAATCCACACATGGGTTTAACTCTGGAAGTTGAGTGCACACATTGACAACCGTTCTGTTAGATAGCTGCGTTTTGGATTTAGAAGCAGATATTTCCCTGTGCTTACTGCTGTTTCTTCCATATGCCGGTAATGGGCTGAAAACGCCTGTTTTGGGACTCTGCAGAGAAAGTGTTTTCAGACTGCTGAATCCACACACGGGTTTAACTCTGGAAGTTGAGTGCACACATTGACAACCGTTCTGTTAGATAGCTGCGTTTTGGATTTAGAAGCAGATATTTCCCTGTGCTTACTGCTGTTTCTTCCATATGCCGGTAATGGGCTGAAAACGCCTGTTTTGGGACTCTGCAGAGAAAGTGTTTGCAGACTGCTGAATCCACACACGGGTTTAACTCTGGAAGTGGAGTGCACACATTGACAACCGTTCTGTTAGATAGCTGCGTTTTGGATTTAGAAGCAGATATTTCCCTGTGCTTTCTGCTGTTTCTTCCATATGCCGGTAATGGGCTGAAAACGCCTGTTTTGGGACTCTGCAGAGAAAGTGTTTGCAGAGTGCTGAATCCACACACGGGTTTAACTCTGGAAGTTGAGTGCACACATTGACAACCGTTCTGTTAGATAGCTTCATTTTGGATTTAGAAGCAGATATTTCCCTTGGCTTACTGCTGTTTCTTCCATATGCCGGTAATGGGCTGAAAACGCCTGTTTTGGGACTCTGCAGAGAAAGTGTTTGCAGACTGCTGAATCCACACACGGGTTTAACTCTGGAAGTTGAGTGCACACATTGACAACCGTTCTGTTAGATAGCTGCGTTTTGGGTTTAGAAGCAGATAGTTCCCTGGGCTTACTGCTGTTTCTTCCATATGCCGGTAATGGGCTGAAAACGCCTGGTTTGGGACTCTGCAGAGAATGTGTTTGCAGACTGCTGAATCCACACACGGGTTTAACTCTGGAAGTTGAGTGCACACATTGACAACCGTTCTGTTAGATAGCAGCGTTTTGGATTTAGAAGCAGATATTTCCCTGGGCTTTCTGCTGTTTCTTCCATATGCCGGTAATGGGCTGAAAACGCCTGGTTTGGGACTCTGCAGAGAAGATGTTTGTAGACTGCTGAATCCACACACGGGTTTAACTCTGGAAGTTGAGTGCACACATTGACAACCGTTCTGTTAGATAGCTGCGTTTTGGATTTAGAAGCAGATATTTCCCTGTGCTTACTGCTGTTTCTTCCATATGCCAGTAATGGGCTGAAAACGCCTGTTTTGGGACTCTGCAGAGAAAGTGTTTGCAGACTGCTTAATCCACACACGGGTTTAACTCTGGAAGTTGAGTGCACACATTGACAACCGTTCTGTTAGATAGCTGCGTTTTGGATTTAGAAGCAGATATTTCCCTGTGCTTACTGCTGTTTCTTCCATATGCCGGTAATGGGCTGAAAACGCCTGTTTTGGGACTCTGCAGAGAAAGTGTTTGCAGACTGCTGAATCCACACACGGGTTTAACTCTGGAAGTTGAGTGCACACATTGACAACCGTTCTGTTAGATAGCTGCGTTTTGGATTTAGAAGCAGATATTTCCCTGTGCTCACTGCTGTTTCTTCCATATGCCGGTAATGGGCTGAAAACGCCTGTTTTGGGACTCTGCAGAGAAAGCGTTTGCAGACTGCTGAATCCACACACGGGTTTAACTCTGGAAGTTGAGTCCACACATTGACAACCGTTCTGTTAGATAGCTGCGTTTTGGATTTAGAAGCAGATATTTCCCTGGGCTTACTGCTGTTTCTTCCATATGCCGGTAATGGGCTGAAAACGCCTGTTTTGGAACTCTGCCGAGAAAGTGTTTGCAGACTGCTGAATCCACACACGGGTTTAACTCTGGAAGTTGAGTGCACACATTGACAACCGTTCTGTTAGATAGCTGCGTTTTGGATTTAGAAGCAGATATTTCCCTGTGCTTATTGCTGTTTCTTCCATATGCCGGTAATGGGCTGAAAACGCCTGTTTTGGGACTCTGCAGAGAAAGTGTTTGCAGACTGCCGAATCCACACATGGGTTTAACTCTGGAAGTTGAGTGCACACATTGACAACCGTTCTGTTAGATAGCTGCGTTTTGGATTTAGAAGCAGATATTTCCCTGTGCTTACTGCTGTTTCTTCCATATGCCGGTAATGGGCTGAAAACGCCTGTTTTGGGACTCTGCAGAGAAAGTGTTTTCAGACTGCTGAATCCACACACGGGTTTAACTCTGGAAGTTGAGTGCACACATTGACAACCGTTCTGTTAGATAGCTGCGTTTTGGATTTAGAAGCAGATATTTCCCTGTGCTTACTGCTGTTTCTTCCATATGCCGGTAATGGGCTGAAAACGCCTGTTTTGGGACTCTGCAGAGAAAGTGTTTGCAGACTGCTGAATCCACACACGGGTTTAACTCTGGAAGTGGAGTGCACACATTGACAACCGTTCTGTTAGATAGCTGCGTTTTGGATTTAGAAGCAGATATTTCCCTGTGCTTTCTGCTGTTTCTTCCATATGCCGGTAATGGGCTGAAAACGCCTGTTTTGGGACTCTGCAGAGAAAGTGTTTGCAGAGTGCTGAATCCACACACGGGTTTAACTCTGGAAGTTGAGTGCACACATTGACAACCGTTCTGTTAGATAGCTTCATTTTGGATTTAGAAGCAGATATTTCCCTTGGCTTACTGCTGTTTCTTCCATATGCCGGTAATGGGCTGAAAACGCCTGTTTTGGGACTCTGCAGAGAAAGTGTTTGCAGACTGCTGAATCCACACACGGGTTTAACTCTGGAAGTTGAGTGCACACATTGACAACCGTTCTGTTAGATAGCTGCGTTTTGGGTTTAGAAGCAGATAGTTCCCTGGGCTTACTGCTGTTTCTTCCATATGCCGGTAATGGGCTGAAAACGCCTGGTTTGGGACTCTGCAGAGAATGTGTTTGCAGACTGCTGAATCCACACACGGGTTTAACTCTGGAAGTTGAGTGCACACATTGACAACCGTTCTGTTAGATAGCAGCGTTTTGGATTTAGAAGCAGATATTTCCCTGGGCTTTCTGCTGTTTCTTCCATATGCCGGTAATGGGCTGAAAACGCCTGGTTTGGGACTCTGCAGAGAAGATGTTTGTAGACTGCTGAATCCACACACGGGTTTAACTCTGGAAGTTGAGTGCACACATTGACAACCGTTCTGTTAGATAGCTGCGTTTTGGATTTAGAAGCAGATATTTCCCTGTGCTTACTGCTGTTTCTTCCATATGCCAGTAATGGGCTGAAAACGCCTGTTTTGGGACTCTGCAGAGAAAGTGTTTGCAGACTGCTTAATCCACACACGGGTTTAACTCTGGAAGTTGAGTGCACACATTGACAACCGTTCTGTTAGATAGCTGCGTTTTGGATTTAGAAGCAGATATTTCCCTGTGCTTACTGCTGTTTCTTCCATATGCCGGTAATGGGCTGAAAACGCCTGTTTTGGGACTCTGCAGAGAAAGTGTTTGCAGACTGCTGAATCCACACACGGGTTTAACTCTGGAAGTTGAGTGCACACATTGACAACCGTTCTGTTAGATAGCTGCGTTTTGGATTTAGAAGCAGATATTTCCCTGTGCTTACTGCTGTTTCTTCCATATGCCGGTAATGGGCTGAAAACGCCTGTTTTGGGACTCTGCAGAGAAAGTGTTTGCAGACTGCTTAATCCACACACGGGTTTAACTCTGGAAGTTGAGTGCACACATTGACAACCGTTCTGTTAGATAGCTGCGTTTTGGATTTAGAAGTAGATATTTCCCTGGGGTTACTGCTGTTCCTTCCATATGCCGGTAAGGGGCTGAAAACGCCTGTTTTGGGACTCTGCAGAGAAAGTGTTTGCAGACTGCTGAATCCACACACGGGTTTAACTCTGGAAGTTGAGTGCACACATTGACAACCGTTCTGTTAGATAGCTGCGTTTTGGATTTAGAAGCAGATATTTCCCTGTGCTTACTGCTGTTTCTTCCATATGCCGGTAATGGGATGAAAACGCCTGTTTTGGGACTCTGCAGAGAAAGTGTTTGCAGACTGCTGAATCCACACACGGGATTAATTCTGGAAGTTGAGTGCAAACATTGACAACCGTTCTGTTAGATAGCTGCGTTTTGGATTTAGAAGCAGATATTTCCCTGTGCTCACTGCTGTTTCTTCCGTATGCCGGTAATGGGCTGAAAACGCCTGTTTTGGGACTCTGCAGAGAAAGCGTTTGCAGACTGCTGAATCCACACACCGGTTTAACTCTGGAAGTTGAGTGCACACATTGACAACCGTTCTGTTAGATAGCTGCGTTTTGGATTTAGAAGCAGATATTTCCCTGGGCTTACTGCTGTTTCTTCCATATGCCGGTAATGGGCTGAAAACGCCTGTTTTGGGACTCTGCAGAGAAAGTGTTTGCAGACTGCTGAATCCACACACGGGTTTAACTCTGGAAGTTGAGTGCACACATTGACAACCGTTCTGTTAGATAGCTGCGTTTTGGATTTAGAAGCAGATATTTCCCTGGGCTTACTGCTGTTTCTTCCATATGCCGGTAATGGGTTGAAAACGCCTCTTTTGGGACTCTGCAGAGAAAGTGTTTGCAGACTGCTGAATCCACACACGGGTTTAACTCTGGAAGTGGAGTGCACACATTGACAACCGTTCTGTTAGATAGCTGCGTTTTGGATTTAGAAGCAGATATTTCCCTGTGCTGACTGCTGTTTCTTCCATATGCCGGTAATGGGCTGAAAACGCCTGTTTTGGGACTCTGCAGAGAAAGTGTTTGCAGACTGCTGAATCCACACACGGGTTTAACTCTGGAAGTTGAGTGCACACATTGACAACCGTTCTGTTAGATAGCTGCATTTTGGATTTAGAAGCAGATATTTCCCTGGGCTTACTGCTGTTTCTTCCATATGCCGGTAATGGGCTGAAAACGCCTGTTTTGGGACTCTGCAGAGAAAGTGTTTGCAGACTGCTGAATCCACACACGGGTTTAACTCTGGAAGTTGAGTGCACACATTGACAACCGTTCTGTTAGATAGCTGCATTTTGGGTTTAGAAGCAGATAGTTCCCTGGGCTTACTGCTGTTTCTTCCATATGCCGGTAATGGGCTGAAAACGCCTGGTTTGGGACTCTGCAGAGAAAGTGTTTGCAGACTGCTGAATCCACACACGGGTTTAACTCTGGAAGTTGAGTGCACACATTGACAACCGTTCTGTTAGATAGCTGCGTTTTGGGTTTAGAAGCAGATATTTCCCTGGGCTTTCTGCTGTTTCTTCCATATGCCGGTAATGGGCTGAAAACGCCTGGTTTGGGACTCTGCAGAGAAGATGTTTGCAGACTGCTTAATCCAAACACGGGTTTAACTCTGGAAGTTGAGTGCACACATTGACTACCGTTCTGTTAGAAAGCTGCGTTTTGGATTTAGAAGCAGATATTTCCCTGTGCTTACTGCTGTTTCTTCCATATGCCGGTAATGGGCTGAAAACGCCTCTTTTGGGACTCTGCAGAGAAAGTGTTTGCAGACTGCTGAATCCACACACGGGTTTAACTCTGGAAGTGGAGTGCACACATTGACAACCGTTCTGTTAGATAGCTGCGTTTTGGATTTAGAAGCAGATATTTCCCTGTGCTGACTGCTGTTTCTTCCATATGCCGGTAATGGGCTGAAAACGCCTGTTTTGGGACTCTGCAGAGAAAGTGTTTGCAGACTGCTGAATCCACACACGGGTTTAACTCTGGAAGTTGAGTGCACACATTGACAACCCTTCTGTTAGATAGCTGCATTTTGGATTTAGAAGCAGATATTTCCCTGGGCTTACTGCTGTTTCTTCCATATGCCGGTAATGGGCTGAAAACGCCTGTTTTGGGACTCTGCAGAGAAAGTGTTTGCAGACTGCTGAATCCACACACGGGTTTAACTCTGGAAGTTGAGTGCACACATTGACAACCGTTCTGTTAGATAGCTGCATTTTGGGTTTAGAAGCAGATAGTTCCCTGGGCTTACTGCTGTTTCTTCCATATGCCGGTAATGGGCTGAAAACGTCTGGTTTGGGACTCTGCAGAGAAAGTGTTTGCAGACTGCTGAATCCACACACGGGTTTAACTCTAGAAGTTGAGTGCACACATTGACAACCGTTCTGTTAGATAGCTGCGTTTTGGGTTTAGAAGCAGATATTTCCCTGGGCTTTCTGCTGTTTCTTCCATATGCCGGTAATGGGCTGAAAACGCCTGGTTTGGGACTCTGCAGAGAAGATGTTTGCAGACTGCTTAATCCAAACACGGGTTTAACTCTGGAAGTTGAGTGCACACATTGACTACCGTTCTGTTAGAAAGCTGCGTTTTGGATTTAGAAGCAGATATTTCCCTGTGCTTACTGCTGTTTCTTCCATATGCCGGTAATGGGCTGAAAACGCCTCTTTTGGGACTCTGCAGAGAAAGTGTTTGCAAACTGCTGAATCCACACACGGGTTTAACTCTGGAAGTTGAGTGCACACATTGACAACCGTTCTGTTAGATAGCTGCGTTTTGGATTTAGAAGCAGATATTTCCCTGTGCTTACTGCTGTTTCTTCCATATGCCAGTAATGGGCTGAAAACGCCTGTTTTGGGACTCTGCAGAAAAAGTGTTTGCAGACTGCTGAAGCCACACACGGGTTTAACTCTGGAAGTTGAGTGCACACATTGACAAACGTTCTGTTAGATAGCTGTGTTTTGGATTTAGAAGCAGATATTTCCCTGTGCTGACTGCTGTTTCTTCCATACGCCGGTAATGGGCTGAAAACTCCTTTTTTGGGGCTCTGCACAGAAAGTGTTTGCAGACTGCTGAATCCACACACGGGTTTAACTCGGGAAGTTGAGTGCACACATTGACAACCGTTCTGTTAGATAGCTGCGTTTTGGATTTAGAAGCAGATATTTCCCTGTGCTGACTGCTGTTTCTTCCATATGCCGGTAATGGGCTGAAAACGCCTGTTTTGGGACCCTGCAGAGAATGTGTTTGCAGACTGCTGAATCCACACACGGGTTTAACTCTGGAAGTTGAGTGCACACATTGACAACCGTTCTGTTTGATAGCTGCGTTTTGGATTTAGAAGCAGATATTTCCCTGTGCTTACTTCTGTTTCTTCCATATGCCGGTAATGGGCTGAAAACGCCTGTTTTGGGACTCTGCAGAGAAAGTATTTGCAGACTGCTGAATCCACACACGGGATTAACTCTGGAAGTTGAGTGCACACATTTACAACCGTTCTGTTAGATAGCTGCGTTTTGGATTTAGAAGCAGATATTTCCCTGTGCTGACTGCTGTTTCTTCCATATGCCGGTAATGGGCTGAAAACGCCTGTTTTGGGACTCTGCAGAGAAAGTGTTTGCAGACTGCTGAATCCACACACGGGTTTAACTCTGGAAGTTGAGTGCACACATTGACAACCGTTCTGTTAGATAGCTGCGTTTTGGATTTAGAAGCAGATATTTCCCTGGGCTTACTGCTGTTTCTTCCATGTGCCGGTAATGGGCTGAAAAGGCCTGGTTTGGGACTCTGCAGAGAAAGTGTTTGCTGACTGCTGAATCCTCACACGGGTTTAACTCTGGAAGTTGAGTGCACACATTGACAACCGTTCTGTTAGATAGCTGCGTTTTGGATTTAGAAGCAGATATTTCCCTGGGCTTACTGCTGTTTCTTCCATATGCCGGTAATGGGCTGAAAACGCCTGTTTTGGGACTCTGCAGAGAAAGTGTTTGCAGACTGCTGAATCCACACACGGGTTTAACTCTGGAAGTTGAGTGCACACATTGACAACCGTTCTGTTAGATAGCTGCGTTTTGGATTTAGAAGCAGATATTTCCCTGGGCTTACTGCTGTTTCTTCCATATGCCGGTAATGGGCTGAAAATGCCTGTTTTGGGACTCTGCAGAGAAAGTGTTTGCAGACTGCTGAATCCACACACGGGTTTAACTCTGGAAGTTGAGTGCACACATTGACAACCATTCTGTTAGATAGCTGCGTTTTGGATTTAGAAGCAGATATTTCCCTGTGCTTACTGCTGTTTATTCCATGTGCCGGTAATGGGCTGAAAACGCCTGTTTTGGGACTCTGCAGAGAAAGTGTTTGCAGACTGCTGAATCCACACACGGGTTTAACTCGGGAAGTTGAGTGCACACATTGACAACCGTTCTGTTAGATTGCTGCGTTTTGTATTTAGAAGCAGATATTTCCCTGTTCTTACTGCTGTTTCTTCCATATGCCGGTAATGGGCTGAAAACGCCTGTTTTGGGACTCTGCAGAGAAAGTGTTGGCAGACTGCTGAATCAACACACGGGTTTAACTCTGGAAGTTGAGTGCACACATTGACAACCGTTCTGTTAGATAGCTGCGTTTTGGATTTAGAAGCAGATATTTCCCTGTGCTTACTGCTGTTTCTTCCATATGCCGGTAATGGGCTGAAAACGCCTGGTTTGGGACTCTGCAGAGAAGATGTTTGCAGACTGCTTAATCCACACACGGGTTTAACTCTGGAAGTTGAGTGCACACATTGACAACCGTTCTGCTAGATAGCTGCGTTTTGGATTTAGAAGCAGATATTTCCCTGTGCTTACTGCTGTTTCTTCCATATGCCTGTAATTGGCTGAAAACGCCTGTTTTGGGACTCTGCAGAGAAAGTGTTTGCAGACTGCTGAATCCACACACAGGTTTAACTCTGGAAGTTGAGTGCACACATTGACAACCGTTCTGTTAGATAGCTGCGTTTTGGATTTAGAAGCAGATATTTCCCTGGGCTTACTGCTGTTTCTTCCATATGCCGGTAATGGGCTGAAAACGCCTATTTTGGGACTCTGCAGAGAAAGTGTTTGCAGACTGCTGAATCCACACACGGGTTTAACTCTGGAAGTTGAGTGCATACATTGACAACCGTTCTCCTAGATAGCTGAGTTTTGGATTTAGAAGCAGATATTTCCCTGGGCTTACTGCTGTTTCTTCCATATTCAGGTAATGGGCTGAAAATGCCTGTTTTGGGACTCTGCAGAGAAAGTGTTTGCAGACTGCTGAATCCACACACGGGTTTAACTCTGGAAGTTGAGTGCACACATTGACAACCGTTCTGTTAGATAGCTGCGTTTTGGATTTAGAAGCAGATATTTCCCTGTGCTTACTGCTGTTTCTTCCATATGCCGGTAATGGGCTGAAAACGCCTGTTTTGGGACTCTGCAGAGAAAGTGTTTGCAGACTGCTGAATCCACACACGGGTTTAACTCTGGAAGTTGAGTGCACACATTGACAACCGTTCTGTTAGATAGCTGCGTTTTGGATTTAGAAGCAGATATTTCCCTGTGCTGACTGCTGTTTCTTCCATACGCCGGTAATGGGCTGAAAACGCCTTTTTTGGGGCTCTGCACAGAAAGTGTTGCAGACTGCTGAATCCACACACAGGTTTATCTCTGGAAGTTGAGTACACACATTGACAACCGTTCTGTTAGATAGCTGCGTTTTGGATTTAGAAGCAGATATTTCCCTGTGCTGACTGCTGTTTCTTCCATATGCCGGTATTGGGCTGAAAACGCCTGTTTTGGGACTCTGCAGAGAAAGTGTTTGCAGACTGCTGAATCCACACACGGGATTAACTCTGGAAGTTGAGTGCACACATTGACAACCATTCTGTTAGATAGCTGCGTTTTGGATTTAGAAGCAGATATTTCCCTGTGCTCACTGCTGTTTCTTCCATATGCCGGTAATGGGCTGAAAACGCCTGTTTTGGGACTCTGCAGAGAAAGTGTTTGCAGACTGCTGAATCCACACACGGGTTTAACTCTGGAAGTTGAGTGCACACATTGACAACCGTTCTGTTAGATAGCTGCGTTTTGGATTTAGAAGCAGATATTTCCCTGGACTTACTGCTGTTTCTTCCATATGCCGGTAAAGGGCTGAAAACGCCTGTTTTGGGACTCTGCCGAGAAAGTGTTTGCAGACTGCTGAATCCACACACGGGTTTAACTCTGGAAGTTGAGTGCACACATTTACAACCGTTCTGTTAGATAGCTGCGTTTTGGATTTAGAAGCAGATATTTCCCTGTGCTGACTGCTGTTTCTTCCATATGCCGGTAATGGGCTGAAAACGCCTGTTTTGGGACTCTGCAGAGAAAGTGTTTGCAGACTGCTGAATCCACACACGGGTTTAACTCTGGAAGTTGAGTGCACACATTGACAACCGTTCTGTTAGATAGCTGCGTTTTGGATTTAGAAGCAGATATTTCCCTGGGCTTACTGCTGTTTCTTCCATATGCCGTTAATGGGCTGTAAACGCCTGGTTTGGGACTCTGCAGAGAATGTGTTTGCAGACTGCTGAATACACACACGGGTTTAACTCTGGAAGTTGAGTGCACACATTGACAACCGTTCTGTTAGATAGCTGCGTTTTGGATTTAGAAGCAGATATTTCCCTGGGCTTACTGCTGTTTCTTCCATATGCCGGTAATGGGCTGAAAACGCCTGTTTTGGGACTCTGCAGAGAAAGTGTTTGCAGACTGCTGAATCCACACACGGGTTTAACTCTGGAAGTTGAGTGCACACATTGACAACCGTTCTGTTAGATAGCTGCGTTTTGGATTTAGAAGCAGATATTTCCCTGTGCTGACTGCTGTTTCTTCCATATGCCGGTAATGGGCTGAAAACGCCTGGTTTGGGACTCTGCAGAGAAGATGTTTGCAGATTGCTGAATCCACACACGGGTTTAACTCTGGAAGTTGAGTGCACACATTGACAACCGTTCTGTTAGATAGCTGCGTTTTGGATTTAGAAGCAGATATTTCCCTGAGCTTACTGCTGTTTCTTCCATATGCCTGTAATGGGCTGAAAACACCTGTTTTGGGACTCTGCAGAGAAAGTGTTTGCAGACTGCTGAATCCACACACGGGTTTAACTCTGGAAGTTGAGTGCACACATTGACCACCGTTCTGTTAGATAGCTGCGTTTTGGATTTAGAAGCAGATATTTCCCTGTGCTTACTGCTGTTTCTTCCATATGCCGGTAATGGGCTGAAAACGCCTGGTTTGGGACTCTGCAGAGAAGATGTTTGCAGATTGCTTAATCCACACACGGGTTTAACTCTGGAAGTTGAGTGCACACATTGACAACCGTTCTGTTAGATAGCTGCGTTTTGGATTTAGAAGCAGATATTTTCCTGTGCTTACTGCTGTTTCTTCCATATGCCGGTAATGGGCTGAAAACTCCTTTTTTGGGGCTCTGCACAGAAAGTGTTTGCAGACTGCTGAATCCACACACGGGTTTAACTCTGGAAGTTGAGTGCACACATTGACAACCGTTCTGTTAGATAGCTGCGTTTTGGATTTAGAAGCAGATATTTCCCTGTGCTGACTGCTGTTTCTTCCATATGCCGGTAATGGGCTGAAAATGCCTGTTTTGGGACTCTGCAGAGAAAGTGTTTGCAGACTGCTGAATCCACACACGGGATTAACTCTGGAAGTTGAGTGCACACATTGACAACCGTTCTGTTAGATAGCTGCGTTTTGGATTTAGAAGCAGATATTTCCCTGGGCTTACTGCTGTTTCTTCCATATGCCGGTAATGGGCTGAAAATGCCTGTTTTGGGACTCTGCAGAGAAAGTGTTTGCAGACTGCTGAATCCACACACGGGTTTAACTCTGGAAGTTGAGTGCACACATTGACAACCGTTCTGTTAGATAGCTGCGTTTTGGATTTAGAAGCAGATATTTCCCTGTGCTTACTGCTGTTTCTTCCATATGCCGGTAATGGGCTGAAAACGCCTGTTTTGGGACTCTGCAGAGAAAGTGTTTGCAGACTGCTGAATCCACACACGGGTTTAACTCGGGAAGTTGAGTGCACACATTGACAACCGTTCTGTTAGATAGCTGCGTTTTGGATTTAGAAGCAGATATTTCCCTGTGCTTACTGCTGTTTCTTCCATATGCCGGTAATGGGCTGAAAACGCCTGTTTTGGGACTCTGCAGAGAAAGTGTTTGCAGACTGCTGAATCAACACACGGGTTTAACTCTGGAAGTTGAGTGCACACATTGACAACCGTTCTGTTAGATAGCTGCGTTTTGGATTTAGAAGCAGATATTTCCCTGGGCTTACTGCTGTTTCTTCCATATGCCGGTAATGGGCTGAAAACGCCTGGTTTGGGACTCTGCAGAGAAGATGTTTGCAGACTGCTTAATCCACACACGGGTTTAACTCTGGAAGTTGAGTGCACACATTGACAACCGTTCTGCTAGATAGCTGCGTTTTGGATTTAGAAGCAGATATTTCCCTGTGCTTACTGCTGTTTCTTCCATATGCCTGTAATTGGCTGAAAACGCCTGTTTTGGGACTCTGCAGAGAAAGTGTTTGCAGACTGCTGAATCCACACACAGGTTTAACTCTGGAAGTTGAGTGCACACATTGACAACCGTTCTGTTAGATAGCTGCGTTTTGGATTTAGAAGCAGATATTTCCCTGGGCTTACTGCTGTTTCTTCCATATGCCGGTAATGGGCTGAAAACGCCTATTTTGGGACTCTGCAGAGAAAGTGTTTGCAGACTGCTGAATCCACACACGGGTTTAACTCTGGAAGTTGAGTGCACACATTGACAACCGTTCTGTTAGATAGCTGCGTTTTGGATTTAGAAGCAGATATTTCCCTGTGCTGACTGCTGTTTCTTCCATACGCCGGTAATGGGCTGAAAACGCCTTTTTTGGGGCTCTGCACAGAAAGTGTTTGCAGACTGCTGAATCCACACACAGGTTTATCTCTGGAAGTTGAGTACACACATTGACAACCGTTCTGTTAGATAGCTGCGTTTTGGATTTAGAAGCAGATATTTCCCTGTGCTGACTGCTGTTTCTTCCATATGCCGGTATTGGGCTGAAAACGCCTGTTTTGGGACTCTGCACAGAAAGTGTTTGCAGACTGCTGAATCCACACACGGGATTAACTCTGGAAGTTGAGTGCACACATTGACAACCATTCTGTTAGATAGCTGCGTTTTGGATTTAGAAGCAGATATTTCCCTGTGCTCACTGCTGTTTCTTCCATATGCCGGTAATGGGCTGAAAACGCCTGTTTTGGGACTCTGCAGAGAAAGTGTTTGCAGACTGCTGAATCCACACACGGGTTTAACTCTGGAAGTTGAGTGCACACATTGACAACCGTTCTGTTAGATAGCTGCGTTTTGGATTTAGAAGCAGATATTTCCCTGGGCTTACTGCTGTTTCTTCCATATGCCGGTAATGGGCTGAAAACGCCTGTTTTGGGACTCTGCCGAGAAAGTGTTTGCAGACTGCTGAATCCACACACGGGTTTAACTCTGGAAGTTGAGTGCACACATTGACAACCGTTCTGTTAGATAGCTGCGTTTTGGATTTAGAAGCAGATATTTCCCTGGGCTTACTGCTGTTTCTTCCATATGCCGGTAATGGGCTGAAAACGCCTGGTTTGGGACTCTGCAGAGAATGTGTTTGCAGACTGCTGAATACACACACGGGTTTAACTCTGGAAGTTGAGTGCACACATTGACAACCGTTCTGTTAGATAGCTGCGTTTTGGATTTAGAAGCAGATATTTCCCTGTGCTTACTGCTGTTTCTTCCATATGCCGGTAATGGGCTGAAAACGCCTGTTTTGGGACTCTGCAGAGAAAGTGTTTGCAGACTGCTGAATCCACACACGGGTTTAACTCTGGAAGTTGAGTGCACACATTGACAATCGTTCTGTTAGATAGCTGCGTTTTGGATTTAGAAGCAGATATTTCCCTGGGCTTACTGCTGTTTCTTCCATATGCCGGTAATGGGCTGAAAACGCCTGGTTTGGGACTCTGCAGAGAAAGTGTTTGCAGACTGCTGAATCCACACACGGGTTTAACTCTGGAAGTTGAGTGCACACATTGACCACCGTTCTGTTAGATAGCTGCGTTTTGGATTTAGAAGCAGATATTTCCCTGTGCTGACTGCTGTTTCTTCCATACGCCGGTAATGGGCTGAAAACGCCTTTTTTGGGGCTCTGCACAGAAAGTGTTTGCAGACTGCTGAATCCACACACAGGTTTATCTCTGGAAGTTGAGTACACACATTGACAACCGTTCTGTTAGATAGCTGCGTTTTGGATTTAGAAGCAGATATTTCGCTGTGCTGACTGCTGTTTCTTCCATATGCCGGTATTGGGCTGAAAACGCCTGTTTTGGGACTCTGCACAGAAAGTGTTTGCAGACTGCTGAATCCACACACGGGATTAACTCTGGAAGTTGAGTGCACCCATTGACAACCATTCTGTTAGATAGCTGCGTTTTGGATTTAGAAGCAGATATTTCCCTGTGCTCACTGCTGTTTCTTCCATATGCCGGTAATGGGCTGAAAACGCCTGTTTTGGGACTCTGCAGAGAAAGTGTTTGCAGACTGCTGAATCCACACACGGGTTTAACTCTGGAAGTTGAGTGCACACATTGACAACCGTTCTGTTAGATAGCTGCGTTTTGAATTTAGAAGCAGATATTTCCCTGGGCTTACTGCTGTTTCTTCCATATGCCGGTAATGGGCTGAAAACGCCTGTTTTGGGACTCTGCAGAGAAAGTGTTTGCAGACTGCTGAATCCACACACGGGTTTAACTCTGGAAGTTGAGTGAACACATTGACAACCGTTCTGTTAGATAGCTGCGTTTTGGATTTAGAAGCAGATATTTCCCTGGGCTTACTGCTGTTTCTTCCATATGCCGGTAATGGGCTGAAAACGCCTGGTTTGGGACTCTGCAGAGAAGATGTTTGCAGATTGCTTAATCCACACACGGGTTTAACTCTGGAAGTTGAGTGCACACATTGACAACCGTTCTGTTAGATAGCTGCGTTTTGGATTTAGAAGCAGATATTTCCCTGAGCTTACTGCTGTTTCTTCCATATGCCTGTAATGGGCTGAAAACGCCTGTTTTGGGACTCTGCAGAGAAAGTGTTTGCAGACTGCTGAATCCACACACGGGTTTAACTCTGGAAGTTGAGTGCACACATTGACCACCGTTCTGTTAGATAGCTGCGTTTTGGATTTAGAAGCAGATATTTCCCTGTGCTTACTGCTGTTTCTTCCATATGCCGGTAATGGGCTGAAAACGCCTGTTTTGGGACTCTGCAGAAAAAGTGTTTGCAGACTGCTGAAGCCACACACGGGTTTAACTCTGGAAGTTGAGTGCACACATTGACAACCGTTCTGATAGATAGCTGTGTTTTGGATTTAGAAGCAGATATTTCCCTGGGCTTACTGCTGTTTCTTCCATATGCCGGTAATGGGCTGAAAACGCCTGGTTTGGGACTCTGCAGAGAAGATGTTTGCAGATTGCTTAATCCACACACGGGTTTAACTCTGGAAGTTGAGTGCACACATTGACAACCGTTCTGTTAGATAGCTGCGTTTTGGATTTAGAAGCAGATATTTCCCTGTGCTTACTGCTGTTTCTTCCATATGCCGGTAATGGGCTGAAAACTCCTTTTTTGGGGCTCTGCACAGAAAGTGTTTGCAGACTGCTGAATCCACACACGGGTTTAACTCTGGAAGTTGAGTGCACACATTGACAACCGTTCTGTTAGATAGCTGCGTTTTGGATTTAGAAGCAGATATTTCCCTGTGCTGACTGCTGTTTCTTCCATATGCCGGTAATGGGCTGAAAATGCCTGTTTTGGGATTCTGCAGAGAAAGTGTTTGCAGACTGCTGAATCCACACACGGGATTAACTCTGGAAGTTGAGTGCACACATTGACAACCGTTCTGTTAGATAGCTGCGTTTTGGATTTAGAAGCAGATATTTCCCTGGGCTTACTGCTGTTTCTTCCATATGCCGGTAATGGGCTGAAAACGCCTATTTTGGGACTCTGCAGAGGAAGTGTTTGCAGACTGCTGAATCCACACACGGGTTTAACTCTGGAAGTTGAGTGCACACATTGACAACCGTTCTCCTAGATAGCTGAGTTTTGGATTTAGAAGCAGATATTTCCCTGGGCTTACTGCTGTTTCTTCCATATTCAGGTAATGGGCTGAAAATGCCTGTTTTGGGACTCTGCAGAGAAAGTGTTTGCAGACTGCTGAATACACACACGGGTTTAACTCTGGAAGTTGAGTGCACACATTGAGAACCGTTCTGTTAGATAGCTGCGTTTTGGATTTAGAAGCAGATATTTCCCTGTGCTTACTGCTGTTTCTTCCATATGCCGGTACTGGGCTGAAAACGCCTGTTTTGGGACTCTGCAGAGAAAGTGTTTGCAGACTGCTGAATCCACACACGGGTTCAACTCTGGAAGTTGAGTGCACACATTGACAACCGTTCTGTTAGATAGCTGCGTTTTGGATTTAGAAGCAGATATTTCCCTGGGCTTACTGCTGTTTCTTCCATATGCCGGTAAAGGGCTGAAAACGCCTGGTTTGGGACTCTGCAGAGAATGAGTTTGCAGACTGCTGAATACACACACGGGTTTAACTCTGGAAGTTGAGTGCACACATTGACAACCGTTCTGTTAGATAGCTGCGTTTTGGATTTAGAAGCAGATATTTCCCTGTGCTTACTGCTGTTTCTTCCATATGCCGGTAATGGGCTGAAAACGCCTGGTTTGGGACTCTGCAGAGAAAGTGTTTGCAGATTGCTTAATCCACACACGGGTTTAACTCTGGAAGTTGAGTGCACACATTGACAACCGTTCTGTTAGATAGCTGCATTTTGGATTTAGAAACAGATATTTCCCTGGGCTTACTGCTGTTTCTTCCATGTGCCGGTAATGGGCTGAAAACGCCTGGTTTGGGACTCTGCAGAGAAAGTGTTTGCAGACTGCTGAATCCACACACGGGTTTAACTCTGGAAGTTGAGTGCACACATTGACAACCGTTCTGTTAGATAGCTGCGTTTTGGATTTAGAAGCAGATATTTCCCTGGGCTTACTGCTGTTTCTTCCATATGCCGGTAATGGGCTGAAAACGCCTGTTTTGGGACTCTGCAGAGAAAGTGTTTGCAGACTGCTGAATCCACACACGGGTTTAACTCTGGAAGTTGAGTGCACACATTGACAACCGTTCTGTTAGATAGCTGCGTTTTGGATTTAGAAGCAGATATTTCCCTGTGCTTACTGCTGTTTCTTCCATATGCCGGTAATGGGCTGAAAACGCCTGTTTTGGGACTCTGCAGAGAAAGTGTTTGCAGACTGCTGAATCCACACACGGGTTTAATTCGGGAAGTTGAGTGCACACATTGACAACCGTTCTGTTAGAGAGCTGCGTTTTGGATTTAGAAGCAGATATTTCCCTGTGCTTACTGCTGTTTCTTCCATATGCCAGTAATGGGCTGAAAACGCCTGTTTTGGGACTCTGCAGAGAAAGTGTTTGCAGACTGCTGAATCAACACACGGGTTTAACTCTGGAAGTTGAGTGCACACATTGACAACCGTTCTGTTAGATAGCTGCGTTTTGGATTTAGAAGCAGATATTTCCCTGGGCTTACTGCTGTTTCTTCCATATGCCGGTAATGGGCTGAAAACGCCTGGTTTGGGACTCTGCAGAGAAGATATTTGCAGACTGCTTAATCCACACACGGGTTTAACTCTGGAAGTTGAGTGCACACATTGACAACCGTTCTGCTAGATAGCTGCGTTTTGGATTTAGAAGCAGATATTTCCCTGTGCTTACTGCTGTTTCTTCCATATGCCTGTAATGGGCTGAAAACGCCTGTTTTGGGACTCTGCAGAGAAAGTGTTTGCAGACTGCTGAATCCACACACGGGTTTAACTCTGGAAGTTGAGTGCACACATTGACAACCGTTCTGTTAGATAGCTGCGTTTTGGATTTAGAAGCAGATATGTCCCTGTGCTGACTGCTGTTTCTTCCATATGCCGGTAATGGGCTGAAAACGCCTGTTTTGGGACTCTGCAGAGAAAGTGTTTGCAGACTGCTGAATCCACACACGGGTTTAGCTCTGGAAGTTGAGTGCACACATTGACAACCGTTCTGTTAGATAGCTGCGTTTTGGATTTAGAAGCAGATATTTCCCTGTGCTTACTTCTGTTTCTTCCATATGCCGGTAATGGGCTGAAAACGCCTGTTTTGGGACTCTGCAGAGAATGTGTTTGCAGACTGCTGAATCCACACACGGGATTAATTCTGGAAGTTGAGTGCACACATTTACAACCGTTCTGTTAGATAGCTGCGTTTTGGATTTAGAAGCAGATATTTCCCTGTGCTCACTGCTCTTTCCTCCATATGCCGTAATGGGCTGAAAACGCCTGTTTTGGGACTCTGCAGAGAAAGTGTTTGCAGACTGCTGAATCCACACACGGGTTTAACTCTGGAAGTTGAGTGCACACATTGACAACCGTTCTGTTAGATAGCTGCGTTTTGGATTTAGAAGCAGAAATTTCCCTGGGCTTACTGCTGTTTCTTCCATATGCCGGTAATGGGCTGAAAACGCCTGTTTTGGGACTCTGCAGAGAAAGCGTTTGCAGACTGCTGAATCCACACACAGGTTTAACTCTGGAAGTTGAGTACACACATTGACAACCGTTCTGTTAGATAGCTGCGTTTTGGATTTAGAAGCAGATATTTCCCTGTGTTTACTGCTGTTTCTTCCATATGCCGGTAATGGGCTGAAAACGCCTATTTTGGGACTCTGCAGAGAAAGTGTTTGCAGACTGCTGAATCCACACACGGGTTTAACTCTGGAAGTTGAGTGCACACATTGACAACCCTTCTGTTAGATAGCTGCGTTTTGGATTTAGAAGCAGATATTTCCCTGTGCTTACTGCTGTTTCTTCCATATGCCGGTAATGGGCTGAAAACGCCTGTTTTGGGACTCTGCAGAGAAAGTGTTTGCAGACTGCTGAATCCACACACGGGTTTAACTCTGGAAGTTGAGAGCACACACTGACAACCGTTCTGTTAGATAGCTCCGTTTTGGAATTAGAAGCAGATATTTCCCTGTGCTTACTGCTGTTTCTTCCATATGCCGGTAATGGGCTGAAAACGCCTGTTTTGGGACTCTGCAGAGAAAGTGTTTGCAGACTGCTGAATCCACACACGGGTTTAACTCTGGAAGTTGAGTGCACACATTGACAACCGTTCTGTTAGATAGCTGCGTTTTGGATTTAGAAGCAGATATTTCCCTGTGCTTACTGCTGTTTCTTCCATATGCCGGTAACGGGCTGAAAACGCCTGTTTTGGGACTCTGCAGAGAAAGTGTGTGCAGACTGCTGAATCCACCCACGGGTTTAACTCTTGAAGTTGAGTGCACACATTGACAACCGTTCTGTTAGATAGCTGCGTTTTGGATTTAGAAGCAGATATTTCCCTGTGCTTACTGCTGTTTCTTCCATATGCCGGTAATGGGCTGAAAACGCCTGGTTTGGGACTCTGCAGAGAAAGTGTTTGCAGACTGCTGAATCCACACACGGGTTTAACTCTGGTAGTTGAGTGCACACATTGACAACCGTTCTGTTAGATTGCTGCGTTTTGGATTTAGAAGCAGATATTTCCCTGTGCTGACTGCTGTTTCTTCCATTTGCCGGTAATGGGCTGAAAACGCCTGTTTTGGGACTCTGCAGAGAAAGTGTTTGCAGACTGCTGAATCCACACACGGGTTTAACTCTGGAAGTTGAGTGCACACATTGACAACCGTTCTGTTAGATAGCTGAGTTTTGGATTTAGAAGCAGATATTTCCCTGGGCTTACTATTGTTTCTTCCATATGCCGGTAATGGGCTGAAAACGCCTGTTTTGGGGCTCTGCACAGAAGGTGTTTGCAGACTGCTGAATCCACACACGGGTTTAACTCTGGAAGTTGAGTGCACACATTGACAACCGTTCTGCTAGATAGCTGAGTTTTGGATTTAGAAGCAGATATTTCCCTTGGCCTACTGCTGTTTCTTCCATATTCCGGTAATGGGCTGAAAATGCCTGTTTTGGGACTCTGCAGAGAAAGTGTTTGCAGAATGCTGAATCCACACACGGGTTTAACTCTTGAAGTTGAGTGCACACATTGACAACCGTTCTGTTAGATAGCTTCGTTTTGGATTTAGAAGCAGATATTTCCCTGTGCTGACTGCTGTTTCTTCCATATGCCGGTAAGGGGCTGAAAACGCCTATTTGGGACTCTGCAGAGAAAGTGTTTGCAGACTGCTGAACCCACACACGGGTTTAACTCTGGAAGTTGAGTGCACACATTGACAACCGTTCTGTTAGATAGCTGCGTTTTGGATTTAGAAGCAGATATTTCCCTGTGCTTACTGCTGTTTCTTCCATACGCCGGTAATGGGCTGAAAACGCCTTTTATGGGGCTCTGCACAGAAAGTGTTTGCAGACTGCTGAATCCACACACAGGTTTATCTCTGGAAGTTGAGTACACACATTGACAACCGTTCTGTTAGATAGCTGCGTTTTGGATTTAGAAGCAGATATTTCCCTGTGCTGACTGCTGTTTCTTCCATATGCCGGTATTGGGCTGAAAACGCCTGTTTTGGGACTCTGCAGAGAAAGTGTTTGCAGACTGCTGAATCCACACACGGGATTAACTCTGGAAGTTGAGTGCACACATTGACAACCATTCTGTTAGATAGCTGCGTTTTGGATTTAGAAGCAGATATTTCCCTGTGCTTACTGCTGTTTCTTCCATATGCCGGTAATGGGCTGAAAACGCCTGTTTTGGGACTCTGCAGAGAAAGTGTTTGCAGACTGCTGAATCCACACACGGGTTTAACTCTGGAAGTTGAGTGCACACGTTGACAACCGTTCTGTTAGATAGCTGCGTTTTGGATTTAGAAGCAGATATTTCCCTGGGCTAACTGCTGTTTCTTCCATATGCCGGTAATGGGCTGAAATCGCATGTTTTGGGACTCTGCAGAGAAAGTGTTTGCAGACTGCTGAATCCACACACGGGTTTAACTCTGGAAGTTGAGTGCACACATTGACAACCGTTCTGTTAGATAGCTGCGTTTTGGATTTAGAAGCAGATATTTCCCTGGTCTTACTGCTGTTTCTTCCATATGCCGGTAATGGGCTGAAAACGCCTGTTTTGGGACTCTGCAGAGAAAGTGTTTGCAGACTGCTGAATCCACACATGGGTTTAACTCTGGAAGTTGAGTGCACACATTGACAACCATTCTGTTAGATAGCTGCGTTTTGGAGTTAGAAGCAGATATTTCCCTGTGCTTACTGCTGTTTCTTCCAAATGCCGGTAATGGGCTGAAAACGCCTGGTTTGGGACTCTTCAGAGAAAGTGTTTGCAGACTGCTGAATCCACACACGGGTTTAACTCTGGAAGTTGAGTGCACACATTGACAACCGTTCTGTTAGATAGCTGCGTTTTGGATTTAGAAGCAGATATTTCCCTGTGCTTACTGCTGTTTCTTCCATATGCCGGTAATGGGCTGAAAACGCCTGTTTTGGGACTCTGCAGAGAAAGTGTTTGCAGACTGCTGAATCCACACACGGGTTTAACTCTGGAAGTTGAGTGCACACATTGACAACCGTTCTGTTAGATAGCTGCGTTTTGGATTTAGAAGCAGATATTTCCCTGGGCTTACTGCTGTTTCTTCCATATGCCGGTAATGGGCTGAAAACGCCTGGTTTGGGACTCTGCAGAGAAGATGTTTGCAGACTGCTTAATCCACACACGGGTTTAACTCTGGAAGTTGAGTGCACACATTGACAACCGTTCTGTTAGATAGCTGCGTTTTGGATTTAGAAGCAGATATTTCCCTGTGCTTACTGCTGTTTGTTCCATATGCCTGTAATGGGCTGAAAACGCCTGCTTTGACTCTGCAGAGAAAGTGTTTGCAGACTGCTGAATCCACACACGGGTTGAACTCTGGAAGTTGAGAGTATATATTGACAACCGTTCTGTTAGATAGCTGCGTTTTGGATTTAGAAGCAGATATTTCCCTGTGCTTACTGCTGTTTCTTCCATATGCAGGTAATGGGTTGAAAACGCCTGTTTTCGGACTCTGCAGAGAAAGTGTTTGCAGACTGCTGAATACACACACGTGTTTAACTCTGGAAGTTGAGTGCACACATAGACAACCGTTCTGCTAGATAGCTGCGTTTTGGATTTAGAAGCAGATATTTCCCTGGGCTTACTGCTGTTTCTTCCATATGCCGGTAATGGGCTGAAAATGCCTGTTTTGGGACTCTGCAGAGAAAGTGTTTGCAGACTGCTGAATCCACACACGGGTTTAACTCTGGAAGTTGAGTGCACACATTGACAACCGTTCTGTTAGATAGCTGCGTTTTGGATTTAGAAGCAGATATTTCCCTGTGCTTACTGCTGTTTCTTCCATATGCCGGTAATGGGCTGAAAACGCCTGTTTTGGGACTCTGCAGAGAAAGTGTTTGCAGACTGCTGAATCCACACACGGGTTTAACTCTGGAAGTTGAGTGCACACATTGACAACCGTTCTGTTAGATAGCTGCGTTTTGGATTTAGAAGCAGATATTTCCCTGTGCTTACTGCTGTTTCTTCCATATGCCGGTAATGGGATGAAAACGCCTGTTTTGGGACTCTGCAGAGAAAGTGTTTGCAGACTGCTGAATCCACACACGGGTTTAACTCTGGAAGTTGAGTGCACACATTGACAACCCTTCTGTTAGATAGCTGCGTTTTGGATTTAGAAGCAGATATTTCCCTGTGCTTACTGCTGTTTCTTCCATATGCCGGTAATGGGCTGAAAACGCCTGTTTTGGGACTCTGCAGAGAAAGTGTTTGCAGACTGCTGAATCCACACACGGGTTTAACTCTGGAAGTTGAGAGCACACACTGACAACCGTTCTGTTAGATAGCTCCGTTTTGGAATTAGAAGCAGATATTTCCCTGTGCTTACTGCTGTTTCTTCCATATGCCGGTAATGGGCTGAAAACGCCTGTTTTGGGACTCTGCAGAGAAAGTGTTTGCAGACTGCTGAATCCACACACGGGTTTAACTCTGGAAGTTGAGTGCACACATTGACAACCGTTCTGTTAGATAGCTGCGTTTTGGATTTAGAAGCAGATATTTCCCTGTGCTTACTGCTGTTTCTTCCATATGCCGGTAACGGGCTGAAAACGCCTGTTTTGGGACTCTGCAGAGAAAGTGTGTGCAGACTGCTGAATCCACCCACGGGTTTAACTCTTGAAGTTGAGTGCACACATTGACAACCGTTCTGTTAGATAGCTGCGTTTTGGATTTAGAAGCAGATATTTCCCTGTGCTTACTGCTGTTTCTTCCATATGCCGGTAATGGGCTGAAAACGCCTGGTTTGGGACTCTGCAGAGAAAGTGTTTGCAGACTGCTGAATCCACACACGGGTTTAACTCTGGTAGTTGAGTGCACACATTGACAACCGTTCTGTTAGATTGCTGCGTTTTGGATTTAGAAGCAGATATTTCCCTGTGCTGACTGCTGTTTCTTCCATTTGCCGGTAATGGGCTGAAAACGCCTGTTTTGGGACTCTGCAGAGAAAGTGTTTGCAGACTGCTGAATCCACACACGGGTTTAACTCTGGAAGTTGAGTGCACACATTGACAACCGTTCTGTTAGATAGCTGAGTTTTGGATTTAGAAGCAGATATTTCCCTGGGCTTACTATTGTTTCTTCCATATGCCGGTAATGGGCTGAAAACGCCTGTTTTGGGGCTCTGCACAGAAGGTGTTTGCAGACTGCTGAATCCACACACGGGTTTAACTCTGGAAGTTGAGTGCACACATTGACAACCGTTCTGCTAGATAGCTGAGTTTTGGATTTAGAAGCAGATATTTCCCTTGGCCTACTGCTGTTTCTTCCATATTCCGGTAATGGGCTGAAAATGCCTGTTTTGGGACTCTGCAGAGAAAGTGTTTGCAGAATGCTGAATCCACACACGGGTTTAACTCTTGAAGTTGAGTGCACACATTGACAACCGTTCTGTTAGATAGCTTCGTTTTGGATTTAGAAGCAGATATTTCCCTGTGCTGACTGCTGTTTCTTCCATATGCCGGTAAGGGGCTGAAAACGCCTATTTGGGACTCTGCAGAGAAAGTGTTTGCAGACTGCTGAACCCACACACGGGTTTAACTCTGGAAGTTGAGTGCACACATTGACAACCGTTCTGTTAGATAGCTGCGTTTTGGATTTAGAAGCAGATATTTCCCTGTGCTTACTGCTGTTTCTTCCATACGCCGGTAATGGGCTGAAAACGCCTTTTATGGGGCTCTGCACAGAAAGTGTTTGCAGACTGCTGAATCCACACACAGGTTTATCTCTGGAAGTTGAGTACACACATTGACAACCGTTCTGTTAGATAGCTGCGTTTTGGATTTAGAAGCAGATATTTCCCTGTGCTGACTGCTGTTTCTTCCATATGCCGGTATTGGGCTGAAAACGCCTGTTTTGGGACTCTGCAGAGAAAGTGTTTGCAGACTGCTGAATCCACACACGGGATTAACTCTGGAAGTTGAGTGCACACATTGACAACCATTCTGTTAGATAGCTGCGTTTTGGATTTAGAAGCAGATATTTCCCTGTGCTTACTGCTGTTTCTTCCATATGCCGGTAATGGGCTGAAAACGCCTGTTTTGGGACTCTGCAGAGAAAGTGTTTGCAGACTGCTGAATCCACACACGGGTTTAACTCTGGAAGTTGAGTGCACACATTGACAACCGTTCTGTTAGATAGCTGCGTTTTGGATTTAGAAGCAGATATTTCCCTGTGCTTACTGCTGTTTCTTCCATATGCCGGTAATGGGCTGAAAACGCCTGTTTTGGGACTCTGCAGAGAAAGTGTTTGCAGACTGCTGAATCCACACACGGGTTTAACTCTGGAAGTTGAGTGCACACATTGACAACCGTTCTGTTAGATAGCTGCATTATGGATTTAGAAGCAGATATTTCCCTGGGCTTACTGCTGTTTCTTCCATATGCCGGTAATGGGCTGAAAACGCCTGGTTTGGGACTCTGCAGAGAAGATGTTTGCAGACTGCTTAATCCACACACGGGTTTAACTCTGGAAGTTGAGTGCACACATTGACAACCGTTCTGTTAGATAGCTGCGTTTTGGATTTAGAAGCAGATATTTCCCTGTGCTTACTGCTGTTGTTCCATATGCCTGTAATGGGCTGAAAACGCCTGCTTTGGGACTCTGCAGAGAAAGTGTTTGCAGACTGCAGAATCCACACACGGGTTGAACTCTGGAAGTTAAGTGCATACATTGACAACCGTTCTGTTAGATAGCTGCGTTTTGGATTTAGAAGCAGATATTTCCCTGTGCTTACTGCTGTTTCTTCCATATTCAGGTAATGGGTTGAAAACGCCTGTTTTCGGACTCTGCAGAGAAAGTGTTTGCAGACTGCTGAATCCACACACGTGTTTAACTCTGGAAGTTGAGTGCACACATTGACAACCGTTCTGCTAGATAGCTGCGTTTTGGATTTAGAAGCAGATATTTCCCTGGGCTTACTGCTGTTTCTTCCATATGCCGGTAATGGGCTGAAAATGCCTGTTTTGGGACTCTGCAGAGAAAGTGTTTGCAGACTGCTGAATCCACACACGGGTTTAACTCTGGAAGTTGAGTGCACACATTGACTACCGTTCTGTTAGATAGCTGCGTTTTGGATTTAGAAGCAGATATTTCCCTGTGCTTACTGCTGTTTCTTCCATATGCCGGTAATGGGCTGAAAACGCCTGTTTTGGGACTCTGCAGAGAAAGTGTTTGCAGACTGCTGAATCCACACACGGGTTTAACTCGGGAAGTTGAGTGCACACATTGACAACCGTTCTGTTAGATAGCTGCGTTTTGGATTTAGAAGCAGATATTTCCCTGTGCTTACTGCTGTTTCTTCCATATGCCGGTAATGGGATGAAAACGCCTGTTTTGGGACTCTGCAGAGAAAGTGTTTGCAGACTGCTGAATCCACACACGGGTTTAACTCTGGAAGTTGAGTGCACACATTGACAACCGTTCTGTTAGATAGCTGCGTTTTGGATTTAGAAGCAGATATTTCCCTGTGCTTACTGCTGTTTCTTCCATAAGCCGGTAATGGGCTGAAAACGCCTGTTTTGGGACTCTGCAGAGAAAGTGTTTGCAGACTGCTGAATCCACACACGGGTTTAACTCTAGAAGTTGAGAGCACACACTGACAACCGTTCTGTTAGATAGCTGCGTTTTGGAATTAGAAGCAGATATTTCCCTGTGCTTACTGCTGTTTCTTCCATATGCCGGTAATGGGCTGAAAACCCCTGTTTTGGGACTCTGCAGAGAAAGTGTTTGCAGACTGCTGAATCCACACACGGGTTTAACTCTGGAAGTTGAGTGCACACATTGACAACCGTTCTGTTAGATAGCTGCGTTTTGGATTTAGAAGCAGATATTTCCCTGTGCTTACTGCTGTTTCTTCCATATGCCGGTAACGGGCTGAAAACGCCTGTTTTGGGACTCTGCAGAGAAAGTGTGTGCAGACTGCTGAATCCACCCACGGGTTTAACTCTTGAAGTTGAGTGCACACATTGACAACCGTTCTGTTAGATAGCTGCGTTTTGGATTTAGAAGCAGATATTTGCCTGTGCTGACTGCTGTTTCTTCCATATGCCGGTAATGGGCTGAAAACGCCTGTTTTGGGACTCTGCAGAGAAAGTGTTTGCAGACTGCTGAATCCACACACGGGTTTAACTCTAGAAGTTGAGAGCACACACTGACAACCGTTCTGTTAGATAGCTGCGTTTTGGAATCAGAAGCAGATATTTCCCTGTGCTTACTGCTGTTTCTTCCATATGCCGGTAATGGGCTGAAAACCCCTGTTTTGGGACTCTGCAGAGAAAGTGTTTGCAGACTGCTGAATCCACACACGGGTTTAACTCTGGAAGTTGAGTGCACACATTGACAACCGTTCTGTTAGATAGCTGCGTTTTGGATTTAGAAGCAGATATTTCCCTGAGCTTACTGCTGTTTCTTCCATATGCCTGTAATGGGCTGAAAACGCCTGTTTTGGGACTCTGCAGAGAAAGTGTTTGCAGACTGCTGAATCCACACACGGGTTTAACTCCGGAAGTTGAGTGCACACATTGACCACCGTTCTGTTAGATAGCTGCGTTTTGGATTTAGAAGCAGATATTTCCCTGTGCTTACTGCTGTTTCTTCCATATGCCGGTAATGGGCTGAAAACGCCTGTTTTGGGACTCTGCAGAAAAAGTGTTTGCAGACTGCTGAAGCCACACACGGGTTTAACTCTGGAAGTTGAGTGCACACATTGACAACCGTTCTGTTAGATAGCTGTGTTTTGGATTTAGAAGCAGATATTTCCCTGGGCTTACTGCTGTTTCTTCCATATGCCGGTAATGGGCTGAAAACGCCTGGTTTGGGACTCTGCAGAGAAGATGTTTGCAGATTGCTTAATCCACACACGGGTTTAACTCTGGAAGTTGAGTGCACACATTGACAACCGTTCTGTTAGATAGCTGCGTTTTGGATTTAGAAGCAGATATTTCCCTGTGCTTACTGCTGTTTCTTCCATATGCCGGTAATGGGCTGAAAACTCCTTTTTTGGGGCTCTGCACAGAAAGTGTTTGCAGACTGCTGAATCCACACACGGGTTTAACTCTGGAAGTTGAGTGCACACATTGACAACCGTTCTGTTAGATAGCTGCGTTTTGGATTTAGAAGCAGATATTTCCCTGTGCTTACTGCTGTTTCTTCCGTATGCCGGTAATGGGCTGAAAATGCCTGTTTTGGGACTCTGCAGAGAAAGTGTTTGCAGACTGCTGAATCCACACACGGGATTAACTCTGGAAGTTGAGTGCACACATTTACAACCGTTCTGTTAGATAGCTGCGTTTTGGATTTAGAAGCAGATATTTCCCTGTGCTCACTGCTGTTTCCTCCATATGCCGGTAATGGGCTGAAAACGCCTGTTTTGGGACTCTGCAGAGAAAGTGTTTGCAGACTGCTGAATCCACACACGGGTTTAACTCTGGAAGTTGAGTGCACACATTGACAACCGTTCTGTTAGATAGCTGCATTTTGGATTTAGAAGCAGATATTTCCCTGGGCTTACTGCTGTTTCTTCCATGTGCCGGTAATGGGCTGAAAAGGCCTGGTTTGGGACTCTGCAGAGAAAGTGTTTGCTGACTGCTGAATCCACACACAGGTTTAACTCTGGAAGTTGAGTGCACACATTGACAACCGTTCTGTTAGATAGCTGCGTTTTGGATTTAGAAGCAGATATTTCCCTGGGCTTACTGCTGTTTCTTCCATATGCCGGTAATGGGCTGAAAACGCCTATTTTGGGACTCTGCAGAGGAAGTGTTTGCAGACTGCTGAATCCACACACGGGTTTAACTCTGGAAGTTGAGTGCACACATTGACAACCGTTCTCCTAGATAGCTGAGTTTTGGATTTAGAAGCAGATATTTCCCTGGGCTTACTGCTGTTTCTTCCATATTCAGGTAAAGGGCTGAAAATGCCTGTTTTGGGACTCTGCAGAGAAAGAGTTTGCAGACTGCTGAATCCACACACGGGTTTAACTCTGGAAGTTGAGTGCACACATTGACAACCGTTCTGCTAGATAGCTGAGTTTTGGATTTAGAAGCAGATATTTCCCTGTGCTTACTGCTGTTTCTTCCATATGCCGGTACTGGGCTGAAAACGCCTGTTTTGGGACTCTGCAGAGAAAGTGTTTGCAGACTGCTGAATCCACACACGGGTTCAACTCTGGAAGTTGAGTGCACACATTGACAACCGTTCTGTTAGATAGCTGCGTTTTGGATTTAGAAGCAGATATTTCCCTGGGCTTACTGCTGTTTCTTCCATATGCCGGTAAAGGGCTGAAAACGCCTGGTTTGGGACTCTGCAGAGAATGTGTTTGCAGACTGCTGAATACACACACGGGTTTAACTCTGGAAGTTGAGTGCACACATTGACAACCGTTCTGTTAGATAGCTGCGTTTTGGATTTAGAAGCAGATATTTCCCTGTGCTTACTGCTGTTTCTTCCATATGCCGGTAATGGGCTGAAAACGCCTGTTTTGGGACTCTGCAGAGAAAGTGTTTGCAGACTGCTGAATCCACACACGGGTTTAACTCTGGAAGTTGAGTGCACACATTGACAACCGTTCTGTTAGATAGCTGCGTTTTGGATTTAGAAACAGATATTTCCCTGGGCTTACTGCTGTTTCTTCCATGTGCCGGTAATGGGCTGAAAACGCCTGGTTTGGGACTCTGCAGAGAAAGTGTTTGCAGACTGCTGAATCCACACACGGGTTTAACTCTGGAAGTTGAGTGCACACATTGACAACCGTTCTGTTAGATAGCTGCGTTTTGGATTTAGAAGCAGATATTTCCCTGGGCTTACTGCTGTTTCTTCCATATGCCGGTAATGGGCTGAAAACGCCTGTTTTGGGACTCTGCAGAGAAAGTGTTTGCAGACTGCTGAATCCACACACGGGTTTAACTCTGGAAGTTGAGTGCACACATTGACAACCGTTCTGTTAGATAGCTGCGTTTTGGATTTAGAAGCAGATATTTCCCTGTCCTTACTGCTGTTTCTTCCATATGCCGGTAATGGGCTGAAAACGCCTGTTTTGGGACTCTGCAGAGAAAGTGTTTGCAGACTGCTGAATCCACACACGGGTTTAACTCGGGAAGTTGAGTGCACACATTGACAACCGTTCTGTTAGAGAGCTGCGTTTTGGATTTAGAAGCAGATATTTCCCTGTGCTTACTGCTGTTTCTTCCATATGCCAGTAATGGGCTGAAAACGCCTGTTTTGGGACTCTGCAGAGAAAGTGTTTGCAGACTGCTGAATCAACACACGGGTTTAACTCTGGAAGTTGAGTGCACACATTGACAACCGTTCTGTTAGATAGCTGCGTTTTGGATTTAGAAGCAGATATTTCCCTGGGCTTACTGCTGTTTCTTCCATATGCCGGTAATGGGCTGAAAACGCCTGGTTTGGGACTCTGCAGATAAGATATTTGCAGACTGCTTAATCCACACACGGGTTTAACTCTGGAAGTTGAGTGCACACATTGACAACCGTTCTGCTAGATAGCTGCGTTTTGGATTTAGAAGAAGATATTTCCCTGTGCTTACTGCTGTTTCTTCCATATGCCTGTAATGGGCTGAAAACGCCTGTTTTGGGACTCTGCAGAGAAAGTGTTTGCAGACTGCTGAATCCACACACGGGTTTAACTCTGGAAGTTGAGTGCACACATTGACAACCGTTCTGTTAGATAGCTGCGTTTTGGATTTAGAAGCAGATATGTCCCTGTGCTGACTGCTGTTTCTTCCATATGCCGGTAATGGGCTGAAAACGCCTGTTTTGGGACTCTGCAGAGAAAGTGTTTGCAGACTGCTGAATCCACACACGGGTTTAACTCTGGAAGTTGAGTGCACACATTGACAACCGTTCTGTTAGATAGCTGCGTTTTGGATTTAGAAGCAGATATTTCCCTGTGCTTACTGCTGTTTCTTCCATATGCCGGTACTGGGCTGAAAACGCCTGTTTTGGGACTCTGCAGAGAATGTGTTTGCAGACTGCTGAATCCACACACGGGATTAACTCTGGAAGTTGAGTGCACACATTTACAACCGTTCTGTTAGATAGCTGCGTTTTGGATTTAGAAGCAGATATTTCCCTGTGCTCACTGCTGTTTCCTCCATATGCCGTAATGGGCTGAAAACGCCTGTTTTGGGACTCTGCAGAGAAAGTGTTTGCAGACTGCTGAATCCACACACGGGTTTAACTCTGGAAGTTGAGTGCACACATTGACAACCGTTCTGTTAGATAGCTGCGTTTTGGATTTAGAAGCAGATATTTCCCTGGGCTTACTGCTGTTTCTTCCATATGCCGGTAATGGGCTGAAAACGCCTGTTTTGGGACTCTGCAGAGAAAGCGTTTGCAGACTGCTGAATCCACACACAGGTTTAACTCTGGAAGTTGAATGCACACATTGACAACCGTTCTGTTAGATAGCTGCGTTTTGGATTTAGAAGCAGATATTTCCCTGTGTTTACTGCTGTTTCTTCCATATGCCGGTAATGGGCTGAAAACGCCTATTTTGGGACTCTGCAGAGAAAGTGTTTGCAGACTGCTGAATCCACACACGGGTTTAACTCTGGAAGTTGAGTGCACACATTGACAACCGTTCTGCTAGATAGCTGAGTTTTGGATTTAGAAGCAGATATTTCCCTGGGCTTACTGCTGTTTCTTCCATATTCCGGTAATGGGCTGAAAATGCCTGATTTGGGACTCTGCAGAGAAAGTGTTTGCAGACTGCTGAATCCACACACGGGTTTAACTCTGGAAGTTGAGTGCACACATTGACAACCGTTCTGTTAGATAGCTGCGTTTTGGATTTAGAAGCAGATATTTCCCTGTGCTTACTGCTGTTTCTTCCATATGCCGGTAATGGGCTGAAAACGCCTGTTTTGGGACTCTGCAGAGAAAGTGTTTGCAGACTGCTGAATCCACACACGGGTTTAACTCTGGAAGTTGAGTGCACACATTGACAACCGTTCTGTTAGATAGCTGCGTTTTGGATTTAGAAGCAGATATTTCCCTGGGCTTACTGCTGTTTCTTCTATACGCCGGTAATGGGCTGAAAACGCCTTTTTTGGGGCTCTGCACAGAAAGTGTTTGCAGACTGCTGAATCCACACACAGGTTTATCTCTGGAAGTTGAGTACACACATTGACAACCGTTCTGTTAGATAGCTGCGTTTTGGATTTAGAAGCAGATATTTCCCTGTGCTGACTGCTGTTTCTTCCATATGCCGGTATTGGGCTGAAAACGCCTGTTTTGGGACTCTGCAGAGAAAGTGTTTGCAGACTGCTGAATCCACACACGGGTTTAACTCTGGAAGTTGAGTGCACACATTGACAACCGTTCTGTTAGATAGCTGCGTTTTGGATTTAGAAGCAGATATTTCCCTGTGCTTACTTCTGTTTCTTCCATATGCCGGTAATGGGCTGAAAACGCCTGTTTTGGGACTCTGCAGAGAAAGTGTTTGCAGACTGCTGAATCCACACATGGGATTAACTCTGGAAGTTCAGTGCACACATTGACAACCATTCTGTTATATAGCTGCGTTTTGAATTTAGAAGCAGATATTTCCCTGTGCTCACTGCTGTTTCTTCCATAAGCCGGTAATGGGCTGAAAACGCCTGTTTTGGGACTCTGCAGAGAAAGTGTTTGCAGACTGCTGAATCCACACACGGGTTTAAATCTGGAAGTTGAGTGCACACATTGACAACCGTTCTGTTAGATAGCTGCGTTTTGGATTTAGAAGCAGATATTTCCCTGGGCTAACTGCTGTTTCTTCCATATGCCGGTAATGGGCTGAAATCACATGTTTTGGGACTCTGCAGAGAAAGTGTTTGCAGACTGCTGAATCCACACACGGGTTTAACTCTTGAAGTTGAGTGCACACATTGACAACCGTTCTGTTAGATAGCTGCGTTTTGGATTTAGAAGCAGATATTTCCCTGGGCTGACTGCTGTTTCTTCCATATGCCGGTAATGGGCTGAAAACGCCTGTTTTGGGACTCTGCAGAGAAAGTGTTTGCAGACTGCTGAATCCACACACGGGTTTAACTCTAGAAGTTGAGAGCACACACTGACAACCGTTCTGTTAGATAGCTGCGTTTTGGAATCAGAAGCAGATATTTCCCTGTGCTTACTGCTGTTTCTTCCATATGCCGGTAATGGGCTGAAAACCCCTGTTTTGGGACTCTGCAGAGAAAGTGTTTGCAGACTGCTGAATCCACACACGGGTTTAACTCTGGAAGTTGAGTGCACACATTGACAACCGTTCTGTTAGATAGCTGCGTTTTGGATTTAGAAGCAGATATTTCCCTGAGCTTACTGCTGTTTCTTCCATATGCCTGTAATGGGCTGAAAACGCCTGTTTTGGGACTCTGCAGAGAAAGTGTTTGCAGACTGCTGAATCCACACACGGGTTTAACTCCGGAAGTTGAGTGCACACATTGACCACCGTTCTGTTAGATAGCTGCGTTTTGGATTTAGAAGCAGATATTTCCCTGTGCTTACTGCTGTTTCTTCCATATGCCGGTAATGGGCTGAAAACGCCTGTTTTGGGACTCTGCAGAAAAAGTGTTTGCAGACTGCTGAAGCCACACACGGGTTTAACTCTGGAAGTTGAGTGCACACATTGACAACCGTTCTGTTAGATAGCTGTGTTTTGGATTTAGAAGCAGATATTTCCCTGGGCTTACTGCTGTTTCTTCCATATGCCGGTAATGGGCTGAAAACGCCTGGTTTGGGACTCTGCAGAGAAGATGTTTGCAGATTGCTTAATCCACACACGGGTTTAACTCTGGAAGTTGAGTGCACACATTGACAACCGTTCTGTTAGATAGCTGCGTTTTGGATTTAGAAGCAGATATTTCCCTGTGCTTACTGCTGTTTCTTCCATATGCCGGTAATGGGCTGAAAACTCCTTTTTTGGGGCTCTGCACAGAAAGTGTTTGCAGACTGCTGAATCCACACACGGGTTTAACTCTGGAAGTTGAGTGCACACATTGACAACCGTTCTGTTAGATAGCTGCGTTTTGGATTTAGAAGCAGATATTTCCCTGTGCTTACTGCTGTTTCTTCCGTATGCCGGTAATGGGCTGAAAATGCCTGTTTTGGGACTCTGCAGAGAAAGTGTTTGCAGACTGCTGAATCCACACACGGGATTAACTCTGGAAGTTGAGTGCACACATTTACAACCGTTCTGTTAGATAGCTGCGTTTTGGATTTAGAAGCAGATATTTCCCTGTGCTCACTGCTGTTTCCTCCATATGCCGGTAATGGGCTGAAAACGCCTGTTTTGGGACTCTGCAGAGAAAGTGTTTGCAGACTGCTGAATCCACACACGGGTTTAACTCTGGAAGTTGAGTGCACACATTGACAACCGTTCTGTTAGATAGCTGCGTTTTGGATTTAGAAGCAGATATTTCCCTGGGCTTACTGCTGTTTCTTCCATGTGCCGGTAATGGGCTGAAAAGGCCTGGTTTGGGACTCTGCAGAGAAAGTGTTTGCTGACTGCTGAATCCACACACAGGTTTAACTCTGGAAGTTGAGTGCACACATTGACAACCGTTCTGTTAGATAGCTGCGTTTTGGATTTAGAAGCAGATATTTCCCTGGGCTTACTGCTGTTTCTTCCATATGCCGGTAATGGGCTGAAAACGCCTATTTTGGGACTCTGCAGAGGAAGTGTTTGCAGACTGCTGAATCCACACACGGGTTTAACTCTGGAAGTTGAGTGCACACATTGACAACCGTTCTCCTAGATAGCTGAGTTTTGGATTTAGAAGCAGATATTTCCCTGGGCTTACTGCTGTTTCTTCCATATTCAGGTAATGGGCTGAAAATGCCTGTTTTGGGACTCTGCAGAGAAAGTGTTTGCAGACTGCTGAATCCACACACGGGTTTAACTCTGGAAGTTGAGTGCACACATTGACAACCGTTCTGCTAGATAGCTGAGTTTTGGATTTAGAAGCAGATATTTCCCTGTGCTTACTGCTGTTTCTTCCATATGCCGGTACTGGGCTGAAAACGCCTGTTTTGGGACTCTGCAGAGAAAGTGTTTGCAGACTGCTGAATCCACACACGGGTTCAACTCTGGAAGTTGAGTGCACACATTGACAACCGTTCTGTTAGATAGCTGCGTTTTGGATTTAGAAGCAGATATTTCCCTGGGCTTACTGCTGTTTCTTCCATATGCCGGTAAAGGGCTGAAAACGCCTGGTTTGGGACTCTGCAGAGAATGTGTTTGCAGACTGCTGAATACACACACGGGTTTAACTCTGGAAGTTGAGTGCACACATTGACAACCGTTCTGTTAGATAGCTGCGTTTTGGATTTAGAAGCAGATATTTCCCTGTGCTTACTGCTGTTTCTTCCATATGCCGGTAATGGGCTGAAAACGCCTGTTTTGGGACTCTGCAGAGAAAGTGTTTGCAGACTGCTGAATCCACACACGGGTTTAACTCTGGAAGTTGAGTGCACACATTGACAACCGTTCTGTTAGATAGCTGCGTTTTGGATTTAGAAACAGATATTTCCCTGGGCTTACTGCTGTTTCTTCCATGTGCCGGTAATGGGCTGAAAACGCCTGGTTTGGGACTCTGCAGAGAAAGTGTTTGCAGACTGCTGAATCCACTCACGGGTTTAACTCTGGAAGTTGAGTGCACACATTGACAACCGTTCTGTTAGATAGCTGCGTTTTGGATTTAGAAGCAGATATTTCCCTGGGCTTACTGCTGTTTCTTCCATATGCCGGTAATGGGCTGAAAACGCCTGTTTTGGGACTCTGCAGAGAAAGTGTTTGCAGACTGCTGAATCCACACACGGGTTTAACTCTGGAAGTTGAGTGCACACATTGACAACCGTTCTGTTAGATAGCTGCGTTTTGGATTTAGAAGCAGATATTTCCCTGTCCTTACTGCTGTTTCTTCCATATGCCGGTAATGGGCTGAAAACGCCTGTTTTGGGACTCTGCAGAGAAAGTGTTTGCAGACTGCTGAATCCACACACGGGTTTAACTCGGGAAGTTGAGTGCACACATTGACAACCGTTCTGTTAGAGAGCTGCGTTTTGGATTTAGAAGCAGATATTTCCCTGTGCTTACTGCTGTTTCTTCCATATGCCAGTAATGGGCTGAAAACGCCTGTTTTGGGACTCTGCAGAGAAAGTGTTTGCAGACTGCTGAATCAACACACGGGTTTAACTCTGGAAGTTGAGTGCACACATTGACAACCGTTCTGTTAGATAGCTGCGTTTTGGATTTAGAAGCAGATATTTCCCTGGGCTTACTGCTGTTTCTTCCATATGCCGGTAATGGGCTGAAAACGCCTGGTTTGGGACTCTGCAGATAAGATATTTGCAGACTGCTTAATCCACACACGGGTTTAACTCTGGAAGTTGAGTGCACACATTGACAACCGTTCTGCTAGATAGCTGCGTTTTGGATTTAGAAGCAGATATTTCCCTGTGCTTACTGCTGTTTCTTCCATATGCCTGTAATGGGCTGAAAACGCCTGTTTTGGGACTCTGCAGAGAAAGTGTTTGCAGACTGCTGAATCCACACACGGGTTTAACTCTGGAAGTTGAGTGCACACATTGACAACCGTTCTGTTAGATAGCTGCGTTTTGGATTTAGAAGCAGATATGTCCCTGTGCTGACTGCTGTTTCTTCCATATGCCGGTAATGGGCTGAAAACGCCTGTTTTGGGACTCTGCAGAGAAAGTGTTTGCAGACTGCTGAATCCACACACGGGTTTAACTCTGGAAGTTGAGTGCACACATTGACAACCGTTCTGTTAGATAGCTGCGTTTTGGATTTAGAAGCAGATATTTCCCTGTGCTTACTGCTGTTTCTTCCATATGCCGGTACTGGGCTGAAAACGCCTGTTTTGGGACTCTGCAGAGAATGTGTTTGCAGACTGCTGAATCCACACACGGGATTAACTCTGGAAGTTGAGTGCACACATTTACAACCGTTCTGTTAGATAGCTGCGTTTTGGATTTAGAAGCAGATATTTCCCTGTGCTCACTGCTGTTTCCTCCATATGCCGTAATGGGCTGAAAACGCCTGTTTTGGGACTCTGCAGAGAAAGTGTTTGCAGACTGCTGAATCCACACACGGGTTTAACTCTGGAAGTTGAGTGCACACATTGACAACCGTTCTGTTAGATAGCTGCGTTTTGGATTTAGAAGCAGATATTTCCCTGGGCTTACTGCTGTTTCTTCCATATGCCGGTAATGGGCTGAAAACGCCTGTTTTGGGACTCTGCAGAGAAAGCGTTTGCAGACTGCTGAATCCACACACAGGTTTAACTCTGGAAGTTGAATGCACACATTGACAACCGTTCTGTTAGATAGCTGCGTTTTGGATTTAGAAGCAGATATTTCCCTGTGTTTACTGCTGTTTCTTCCATATGCCGGTAATGGGCTGAAAACGCCTATTTTGGGACTCTGCAGAGAAAGTGTTTGCAGACTGCTGAATCCACACACGGGTTTAACTCTGGAAGTTGAGTGCACACATTGACAACCGTTCTGCTAGATAGCTGAGTTTTGGATTTAGAAGCAGATATTTCCCTGGGCTTACTGCTGTTTCTTCCATATTCCGGTAATGGGCTGAAAATGCCTGATTTGGGACTCTGCAGAGAAAGTGTTTGCAGACTGCTGAATCCACACACGGGTTTAACTCTGGAAGTTGAGTGCACACATTGACAACCGTTCTGTTAGATAGCTGCGTTTTGGATTTAGAAGCAGATATTTCCCTGTGCTTACTGCTGTTTCTTCCATATGCCGGTAATGGGCTGAAAACGCCTGTTTTGGGACTCTGCAGAGAAAGTGTTTGCAGACTGCTGAATCCACACACGGGTTTAACTCTGGAAGTTGAGTGCACACATTGACAACCGTTCTGTTAGATAGCTGCGTTTTGGATTTAGAAGCAGATATTTCCCTGGGCTTACTGCTGTTTCTTCTATACGCCGGTAATGGGCTGAAAACGCCTTTTTTGGGGCTCTGCACAGAAAGTGTTTGCAGACTGCTGAATCCACACACAGGTTTATCTCTGGAAGTTGAGTACACACATTGACAACCGTTCTGTTAGATAGCTGCGTTTTGGATTTAGAAGCAGATATTTCCCTGTGCTGACTGCTGTTTCTTCCATATGCCGGTATTGGGCTGAAAACGCCTGTTTTGGGACTCTGCAGAGAAAGTGTTTGCAGACTGCTGAATCCACACACGGGTTTAACTCTGGAAGTTGAGTGCACACATTGACAACCGTTCTGTTAGATAGCTGCGTTTTGGATTTAGAAGCAGATATTTCCCTGTGCTTACTTCTGTTTCTTCCATATGCCGGTAATGGGCTGAAAACGCCTGTTTTGGGACTCTGCAGAGAAAGTGTTTGCAGACTGCTGAATCCACACATGGGATTAACTCTGGAAGTTCAGTGCACACATTGACAACCATTCTGTTATATAGCTGCGTTTTGAATTTAGAAGCAGATATTTCCCTGTGCTCACTGCTGTTTCTTCCATAAGCCGGTAATGGGCTGAAAACGCCTGTTTTGGGACTCTGCAGAGAAAGTGTTTGCAGACTGCTGAATCCACACACGGGTTTAACTCTGGAAGTTGAGTGCACACATTGACAACCGTTCTGTTAGATAGCTGCGTTTTGGATTTAGAAGCAGATATTTCCCTGGGCTAACTGCTGTTTCTTCCATATGCCGGTAATGGGCTGAAATCACATGTTTTGGGACTCTGCAGAGAAAGTGTTTGCAGACTGCTGAATCCACACACGGGTTTAACTCTGGAAGTTGAGTGCACACATTGACAACCGTTCTGTTAGATAGCTGCGTTTTGGATTTAGAAGCAGATATTTCCCTGGGCTTACTGCTGTTTCTTCCATATGCCGGTAATGGGCTGAAAACGCCTGTTTTGGGACTCTGCAGAGAAAGTGTTTGCAGACTGCTGAATCCACACATGGGTTTAACTCTGGAAGTTGAGTGCACACATTGACAACCATTCTGTTAGATAGCTGCGTTTTGGATTTAGAAGCAGATATTTCCCTGTGCTTACTGCTGTTTCTTCCAAATGCCGGTAATGGGCTGAAAACGCCTGGTTTGGGACTCTTCAGAGAAAGTGTTTGCAGACTGCTGAATCCACACACGGGTTTAACTCTGGAAGTTGAGTGCACACATTGACAACCGTTCTGTTAGATAGCTGCGTTTTGGATTTAGAAGCAGATATTTCCCTGTGCTTACTGCTGTTTCTTCCATATGCCGGTAATGGGCTGAAAACGCCTGTTTTGGGACTCTGCAGAGAAAGTGTTTGCAGACTGCTGAATCCACACACGGGTTTAACTCTGGAAGTTGAGTGCACACATTGACAACCATTCTGTTAGATAGCTGCGTTTTGGATTTAGAAGCAGATATTTCCCTGGGCTTACTGCTGTTTCTTCCATAAGCCGGTAATGGGCTGAAAACGCCTGGTTTGGGACTCTGCACAGAAGATGTTTGCAGACTGCTTAATCCACACACGGGTTTAACTCTGGAAGTTGAGTGCACACATTGACAACCGTTCTGTTAGATAGCTGCGTTTTGGATTTAGAAGCAGATATTTCCCTGTGCTTACTGCTGTTTGCTCCATATGCCTGTAATGGGCTGAAAACGCCTGCTTTGACTCTGCAGAGAAAGTGTTTGCTGACTGCTGAATCCACACACGGGTTGAACTCTGGAAGTTGAGAGCATATATTGACAACCGTTCTGTTAGATAGCTGCGTTTTGGATTTAGAAGCAGATATTTCCCTGTGCTTACTGCTGTTTCTTCCATATGCAGGTAATGGGTTGAAAACGCCTGTTTTCGGACTCTGCAGAGAAAGTGTTTGCAGACTGCTGAATACACACACGTGTTTAACTCTGGAAGTTGAGTGCACACATAGACAACCGTTCTGCTAGATAGCTGCGTTTTGGATTTAGAAGCAGATATTTCCCTGGGCTTACTGCTGTTTCTTCCATATGCCGGTAATGGGCTGAAAATGCCTGTTTTGGGACTCTGCAGAGAAAGTGTTTGCAGACTGCTGAATCCACACACGGGTTTAACTCTGGAAGTTGAGTGCACACATTGACAACCGTTCTGTTAGATAGCTGCGTGTTGGATTTAGAAGCAGATATTTCCCTGTGCTTACTGCTGTTTCTTCCATATGCCGGTAATGGGCTGAAAACGCCTGTTTTGGGACTCTGCAGAGAAAGTGTTTGCAGACTGCTGAATCCACACACGGGTTTAACTCTGGAAGTTGAGTGCACACATTGACAACCGTTCTGTTAGATAGCTGCGTTTTGGATTTAGAAGCAGATATTTCCCTGTGCTTACTGCTGTTTTTTCCATATGCCGGTAATGGGATGAAAACGCCTGTTTTGGGACTCTGCAGAGAAAGTGTTTGCAGACTGCTGAATCCACACACGGGTTTAACTCTGGAAGTTGAGTGCACACATTGACAACCCTTCTGTTAGATAGCTGCGTTTTGGATTTAGAAGCAGATATTTCCCTGTGCTTACTGCTGTTTCTTCCATATGCCGGTAATGGGCTGAAAACGCCTGTTTTGGGACTCTGCAGAGAAAGTGTTTGCAGACTGCTGAATCCACACACGGGTTTAACTCTGGAAGTTGAGAGCACACACTGACAACCGTTCTGTTACATAGCTCCGTTTTGGAATTAGAAGCAGATATTTCCCTGTGCTTACTGCTGTTTCTTCCATATGCCGGTAATGGGCTGAAAACGCCTGTTTTGGGACTCTGCAGAGAAAGTGTTTGCAGACTGCTGAATCCACACACGGGTTTAACTCTGGAAGTTGAGTGCACACATTGACAACCGTTCTGTTAGATAGCTGCGTTTTGGATTTAGAAGCAGATATTTCCCTGTGCTTACTGCTGTTTCTTCCATATGCCGGTAACGGGCTGAAAACGCCTGTTTTGGGACTCTGCAGAGAAAGTGTGTGCAGACTGCTGAATCCACCCACGGGTTTAACTCTTGAAGTTGAGTGCACACATTGACAACCGTTCTGTTAGATAGCTGCGTTTTGGATTTAGAAGCAGATATTTCCCTGTGCTTACTGCTGTTTCTTCCATATGCCGGTAATGGGCTGAAAACGCCTGGTTTGGGACTCTGCAGAGAAAGTGTTTGCAGACTGCTGAATCCACACACGGGTTTAACTCTGGTAGTTGAGTGCACACATTGACAACCGTTCGGTTAGATTGCTGCGTTTTGGATTTAGAAGCAGATATTTCCCTGTGCTGACTGCTGTTTCTTCCATTTGCCGGTAATGGGCTGAAAACGCCTGTTTTGGGACTCTGCAGAGAAAGTGTTTGCAGACTGCTGAATCCACACACGGGTTTAACTCTGGAAGTTGAGTGCACACATTGACAACCGTTCTGTTAGATAGCTGCGTTTTGGATTTAGAAGCAGATATTTCCCTGGGCTTACTTCTGTTTCTTCCATATGCCGGTAATGGGCTGAAAACGCCTGTTTTGGGACTCTGCAGAGAAAGTGTTTGCAGACTGCTGAATCCACACACGGGTTTAACTCTGGAAGTTGAGTGCACACATTGACAACCGTTCTGTTAGATAGCTGCGTTTTGGATTTAGAAGCAGATATTTCCCTGGGCTTACTGCTGTTTCTTCCATATGCCGGTAATGGGCTGAAAACGCCTGTTTTGGGACTCTGCAGAGAAAGTGTTTGCAGACTGCTGAATCCACACACGGGTTTAACTCTGGAAATTGAGTGCACACATTGACAACCGTTCTGTTAGATAGCTGAGTTTTGGATTTAGAAGCAGATATTTCCCTGGGCTTACTATTGTTTCTTCCATATGCCGGTAATGGGCTGAAAACGCCTGTTTTGGGGCTCTGCACAGAAGGTGTTTGCAGACTGCTGAATCCACACACGGGTTTAACTCTGGAAGTTGAGTGCACACATTGACAACCGTTCTGCTAGATAGCTGAGTTTTGGATTTAGAAGCAGATATTTCCCTGGGCTTACTGCTGTTTCTTCCATATTCCGGTAATGGGCTGAAAATGCCTGTTTTGGGACTCTGCAGAGAAAGTGTTTGCAGAGTGCTGAATCCACACACGGGTTTAACTCTTGAAGTTGAGTGCACACATTGACAACCGTTCTGTTAGATAGCTTCGTTTTGGATTTAGAAGCAGATATTTCCCTGTGCTGACTGCTGTTTCTTCCATATGCCGGTAAGGGGCTGAAAACGCCTATTTGGGACTCTGCAGAGAAAGTGTTTGCAGACTGCTGAATCCACACACGGGTTTAACTCTGGAAGTTGAGTGCACACATTGACAACCGTTCTGTTAGATAGCTGCGTTTTGGATTTAGAAGCAGATATTTCCCTGTGCTGACTGCTGTTTCTTCCATATGCCGGTAATGGGCTGAAAACGCCTGTTTTGGGACTCTGCAGAAAAAGTGTTTGCAGACTGCTGAAGCCACACACGGGTTTAACTCTGGAAGTTGAGTGCACACATTGACAACCGTTCTGTTAGATAGCAGTGTTTTGGATTTAGAAGCAGATATTTCCCTGGGCTTACTGCTGTTTCTTCCATATGCCGGTAATGGGCTGAAAACGCCTGGTTTGGGACTCTGCAGAGAAGATGTTTGCAGACTGCTTAATCCACACACGGGTTTAACTCTGGAAGTTGAGTGCACACATTGACAACCGTTCTGTTAGATAGCTGCGTTTTGGATTTAGAAGCAGATATTTCCCTGTGCTGACTGCTGTTTCTTCCATATGCCGGTAATGGGCTGAAAACGCCTGTTTTGGGACTCTGCAGAGAAAGTGTTTGCAGACTGCTGAATCCACACACGGGTTTAACTCTGGAAGTTGAGTGCACACATTGACAACCGTTCTGTTAGATAGCTGCGTTTTGGATTTAGAAGCAGATATTTCCCTGTGCTTACTTCTGTTTCTTCCATATGCCGGTAATGGGCTGAAAACGCCTGTTTTGGGACTCTGCAGAGAAAGTGTTTGCAGACTGCTGAATCCACACACGGGATTAACTCTGGAAGTTGAGTGCACAGATTTACAACCGTTCTGTTAGATAGCTGTGTTTTGGATTTAGAAGCAGATATTTCCCTGTGCTCACTGCTGTTTCCTCCATATGCCGGTAATGGGCTGAAAACGCCTGTTTTGGGACTCTGCAGAGAAAGCGTTTGCAGACTGCTGAATCCACACACAGGTTTAACTCTGGAAGTTGAATGCACACATTGACAACCGTTCTGTTAGATAGCTGCGTTTTGGATTTAGAAGCAGATATTTCCCTGTGTTTACTGCTGTTTCTTCCATATGCCGGTAATGGGCTGAAAACGCCTATTTTGGGACTCTGCAGAGAAAGTGTTTGCAGACTGCTGAATCCACACACGGGTTTAACTCTGGAAGTTGAGTGCACACATTGACAACCGTTCTGCTAGATAGCTGAGTTTTGGATTTAGAAGCAGATATTTCCCTGGGCTTACTGCTGTTTCTTCCATATTCCGGTAATGGGCTGAAAATGCCTGATTTGGGACTCTGCAGAGAAAGTGTTTGCAGACTGCTGAATCCACACACGGGTTTAACTCTGGAAGTTGAGTGCACACATTGACAACCGTTCTGTTAGATAGCTGCGTTTTGGATTTAGAAGCAGATATTTCCCTGTGCTTACTGCTGTTTCTTCCATATGCCGGTAATGGGCTGAAAACGCCTGTTTTGGGACTCTGCAGAGAAAGTGTTTGCAGACTGCTGAATCCACACACGGGTTTAACTCTGGAAGTTGAGTGCACACATTGACAACCGTTCTGTTAGATAGCTGCGTTTTGGATTTAGAAGCAGATATTTCCCTGGGCTTACTGCTGTTTCTTCTATACGCCGGTAATGGGCTGAAAACGCCTTTTTTGGGGCTCTGCACAGAAAGTGTTTGCAGACTGCTGAATCCACACACAGGTTTATCTCTGGAAGTTGAGTACACACATTGACAACCGTTCTGTTAGATAGCTGCGTTTTGGATTTAGAAGCAGATATTTCCCTGTGCTGACTGCTGTTTCTTCCATATGCCGGTATTGGGCTGAAAACGCCTGTTTTGGGACTCTGCAGAGAAAGTGTTTGCAGACTGCTGAATCCACACACGGGTTTAACTCTGGAAGTTGAGTGCACACATTGACAACCGTTCTGTTAGATAGCTGCGTTTTGGATTTAGAAGCAGATATTTCCCTGTGCTTACTTCTGTTTCTTCCATATGCCGGTAATGGGCTGAAAACGCCTGTTTTGGGACTCTGCAGAGAAAGTGTTTGCAGACTGCTGAATCCACACATGGGATTAACTCTGGAAGTTCAGTGCACACATTGACAACCATTCTGTTATATAGCTGCGTTTTGAATTTAGAAGCAGATATTTCCCTGTGCTCACTGCTGTTTCTTCCATAAGCCGGTAATGGGCTGAAAACGCCTGTTTTGGGACTCTGCAGAGAAAGTGTTTGCAGACTGCTGAATCCACACACGGGTTTAACTCTGGAAGTTGAGTGCACACATTGACAACCGTTCTGTTAGATAGCTGCGTTTTGGATTTAGAAGCAGATATTTCCCTGGGCTAACTGCTGTTTCTTCCATATGCCGGTAATGGGCTGAAATCACATGTTTTGGGACTCTGCAGAGAAAGTGTTTGCAGACTGCTGAATCCACACACGGGTTTAACTCTGGAAGTTGAGTGCACACATTGACAACCGTTCTGTTAGATAGCTGCGTTTTGGATTTAGAAGCAGATATTTCCCTGGGCTTACTGCTGTTTCTTCCATATGCCGGTAATGGGCTGAAAACGCCTGTTTTGGGACTCTGCAGAGAAAGTGTTTGCAGACTGCTGAATCCACACATGGGTTTAACTCTGGAAGTTGAGTGCACACATTGACAACCATTCTGTTAGATAGCTGCGTTTTGGAGTTAGAAGCAGATATTTCCCTGTGCTTACTGCTGTTTCTTCCAAATGCCGGTAATGGGCTGAAAACGCCTGGTTTGGGACTCTTCAGAGAAAGTGTTTGCAGACTGCTGAATCCACACACGGGTTTAACTCTGGAAGTTGAGTGCACACATTGACAACCGTTCTGTTAGATAGCTGCGTTTTGGATTTAGAAGCAGATATTTCCCTGTGCTTACTGCTGTTTCTTCCATATGCCGGTAATGGGCTGAAAACGCCTGTTTTGGGACTCTGCAGAGAAAGTGTTTGCAGACTGCTGAATCCACACACGGGTTTAACTCTGGAAGTTGAGTGCACACATTGACAACCATTCTGTTAGATAGCTGCGTTTTGGATTTAGAAGCAGATATTTCCCTGGGCTTACTGCTGTTTCTTCCATAAGCCGGTAATGGGCTGAAAACGCCTGGTTTGGGACTCTGCACAGAAGATGTTTGCAGACTGCTTAATCCACACACGGGTTTAACTCTGGAAGTTGAGTGCACACATTGACAACCGTTCTGTTAGATAGCTGCGTTTTGGATTTAGAAGCAGATATTTCCCTGTGCTTACTGCTGTTTGCTCCATATGCCTGTAATGGGCTGAAAACGCCTGCTTTGACTCTGCAGAGAAAGTGTTTGCTGACTGCTGAATCCACACACGGGTTGAACTCTGGAAGTTGAGAGCATATATTGACAACCGTTCTGTTAGATAGCTGCGTTTTGGATTTAGAAGCAGATATTTCCCTGTGCTTACTGCTGTTTCTTCCATATGCAGGTAATGGGTTGAAAACGCCTGTTTTCGGACTCTGCAGAGAAAGTGTTTGCAGACTGCTGAATACACACACGTGTTTAACTCTGGAAGTTGAGTGCACACATAGACAACCGTTCTGCTAGATAGCTGCGTTTTGGATTTAGAAGCAGATATTTCCCTGGGCTTACTGCTGTTTCTTCCATATGCCGGTAATGGGCTGAAAATGCCTGTTTTGGGACTCTGCAGAGAAAGTGTTTGCAGACTGCTGAATCCACACACGGGTTTAACTCTGGAAGTTGAGTGCACACATTGACAACCGTTCTGTTAGATAGCTGCGTGTTGGATTTAGAAGCAGATATTTCCCTGTGCTTACTGCTGTTTCTTCCATATGCCGGTAATGGGCTGAAAACGCCTGTTTTGGGACTCTGCAGAGAAAGTGTTTGCAGACTGCTGAATCCACACACGGGTTTAACTCTGGAAGTTGAGTGCACACATTGACAACCGTTCTGTTAGATAGCTGCGTTTTGGATTTAGAAGCAGATATTTCCCTGTGCTTACTGCTGTTTTTTCCATATGCCGGTAATGGGATGAAAACGCCTGTTTTGGGACTCTGCAGAGAAAGTGTTTGCAGACTGCTGAATCCACACACGGGTTTAACTCTGGAAGTTGAGTGCACACATTGACAACCCTTCTGTTAGATAGCTGCGTTTTGGATTTAGAAGCAGATATTTCCCTGTGCTTACTGCTGTTTCTTCCATATGCCGGTAATGGGCTGAAAACGCCTGTTTTGGGACTCTGCAGAGAAAGTGTTTGCAGACTGCTGAATCCACACACGGGTTTAACTCTGGAAGTTGAGAGCACACACTGACAACCGTTCTGTTACATAGCTCCGTTTTGGAATTAGAAGCAGATATTTCCCTGTGCTTACTGCTGTTTCTTCCATATGCCGGTAATGGGCTGAAAACGCCTGTTTTGGGACTCTGCAGAGAAAGTGTTTGCAGACTGCTGAATCCACACACGGGTTTAACTCTGGAAGTTGAGTGCACACATTGACAACCGTTCTGTTAGATAGCTGCGTTTTGGATTTAGAAGCAGATATTTCCCTGTGCTTACTGCTGTTTCTTCCATATGCCGGTAACGGGCTGAAAACGCCTGTTTTGGGACTCTGCAGAGAAAGTGTGTGCAGACTGCTGAATCCACCCACGGGTTTAACTCTTGAAGTTGAGTGCACACATTGACAACCGTTCTGTTAGATAGCTGCGTTTTGGATTTAGAAGCAGATATTTCCCTGTGCTTACTGCTGTTTCTTCCATATGCCGGTAATGGGCTGAAAACGCCTGGTTTGGGACTCTGCAGAGAAAGTGTTTGCAGACTGCTGAATCCACACACGGGTTTAACTCTGGTAGTTGAGTGCACACATTGACAACCGTTCGGTTAGATTGCTGCGTTTTGGATTTAGAAGCAGATATTTCCCTGTGCTGACTGCTGTTTCTTCCATTTGCCGGTAATGGGCTGAAAACGCCTGTTTTGGGACTCTGCAGAGAAAGTGTTTGCAGACTGCTGAATCCACACACGGGTTTAACTCTGGAAGTTGAGTGCACACATTGACAACCGTTCTGTTAGATAGCTGCGTTTTGGATTTAGAAGCAGATATTTCCCTGGGCTTACTTCTGTTTCTTCCATATGCCGGTAATGGGCTGAAAACGCCTGTTTTGGGACTCTGCAGAGAAAGTGTTTGCAGACTGCTGAATCCACACACGGGTTTAACTCTGGAAGTTGAGTGCACACATTGACAACCGTTCTGTTAGATAGCTGCGTTTTGGATTTAGAAGCAGATATTTCCCTGGGCTTACTGCTGTTTCTTCCATATGCCGGTAATGGGCTGAAAACGCCTGTTTTGGGACTCTGCAGAGAAAGTGTTTGCAGACTGCTGAATCCACACACGGGTTTAACTCTGGAAATTGAGTGCACACATTGACAACCGTTCTGTTAGATAGCTGAGTTTTGGATTTAGAAGCAGATATTTCCCTGGGCTTACTATTGTTTCTTCCATATGCCGGTAATGGGCTGAAAACGCCTGTTTTGGGGCTCTGCACAGAAGGTGTTTGCAGACTGCTGAATCCACACACGGGTTTAACTCTGGAAGTTGAGTGCACACATTGACAACCGTTCTGCTAGATAGCTGAGTTTTGGATTTAGAAGCAGATATTTCCCTGGGCTTACTGCTGTTTCTTCCATATTCCGGTAATGGGCTGAAAATGCCTGTTTTGGGACTCTGCAGAGAAAGTGTTTGCAGAGTGCTGAATCCACACACGGGTTTAACTCTTGAAGTTGAGTGCACACATTGACAACCGTTCTGTTAGATAGCTTCGTTTTGGATTTAGAAGCAGATATTTCCCTGTGCTGACTGCTGTTTCTTCCATATGCCGGTAAGGGGCTGAAAACGCCTATTTGGGACTCTGCAGAGAAAGTGTTTGCAGACTGCTGAATCCACACACGGGTTTAACTCTGGAAGTTGAGTGCACACATTGACAACCGTTCTGTTAGATAGCTGCGTTTTGGATTTAGAAGCAGATATTTCCCTGTGCTGACTGCTGTTTCTTCCATATGCCGGTAATGGGCTGAAAACGCCTGTTTTGGGACTCTGCAGAAAAAGTGTTTGCAGACTGCTGAAGCCACACACGGGTTTAACTCTGGAAGTTGAGTGCACACATTGACAACCGTTCTGTTAGATAGCAGTGTTTTGGATTTAGAAGCAGATATTTCCCTGGGCTTACTGCTGTTTCTTCCATATGCCGGTAATGGGCTGAAAACGCCTGGTTTGGGACTCTGCAGAGAAGATGTTTGCAGACTGCTTAATCCACACACGGGTTTAACTCTGGAAGTTGAGTGCACACATTGACAACCGTTCTGTTAGATAGCTGCGTTTTGGATTTAGAAGCAGATATTTCCCTGTGCTGACTGCTGTTTCTTCCATATGCCGGTAATGGGCTGAAAACGCCTGTTTTGGGACTCTGCAGAGAAAGTGTTTGCAGACTGCTGAATCCACACACGGGTTTAACTCTGGAAGTTGAGTGCACACATTGACAACCGTTCTGTTAGATAGCTGCGTTTTGGATTTAGAAGCAGATATTTCCCTGTGCTTACTTCTGTTTCTTCCATATGCCGGTAATGGGCTGAAAACGCCTGTTTTGGGACTCTGCAGAGAAAGTGTTTGCAGACTGCTGAATCCACACACGGGATTAACTCTGGAAGTTGAGTGCACAGATTTACAACCGTTCTGTTAGATAGCTGTGTTTTGGATTTAGAAGCAGATATTTCCCTGTGCTCACTGCTGTTTCCTCCATATGCCGGTAATGGGCTGAAAACGCCTGTTTTGGGACTCTGCAGAGAAAGTGTTTGCAGACTGCTGAATCCACACACGGGTTTAACTCTGGAAGTTGAGTGCACACATTGAAAACCGTTCTGTTAGATAGCTGCGTTTTGGATTTAGAAGCAGATATTTCCCTGTGCTTACTGCTGTTTCTTCCATATGCCGGTAATGGGCTGAAAACGCCTGTTTTGGGACTCTGCAGAGAAAGTGTTTGCAGACTGCTGAATCCACACACGGGTTTAACTCTGGAAGTTGAGTGCACACATTGACAACCGTTCTGTTAGATAGCTGCATTTTGGATTTAGAAGCAGATATTTCCCTGGGCTTACTGCTGTTTCTTCCATATGCCGGTAATGGGCTGAAAACGCCTGGTTTGGGACTCTGCAGAGAAGATGTTTGCAGACTGCTTAATCCACACACGGTTTTAACTCTGGAAGTTGAGTGCACACATTGACAACCGTTCTGTTAGATAGCTGCGTTTTGGATTTAGAAGCAGATATTTCCCTGTGCTTACTGCTGTTGTTCCATATGCCTGTAATGGGCTGAAAACGCCTGCTTTGGGACTCTGCAGAGAAAGTGTTTGCAGACTGCAGAATCCACACACGGGTTGAACTCTGGAAGTTGAGTGCATACATTGACAACCGTTCTGTTAGATAGCTGCGTTTTGGATTTAGAAGCAGATATTTCCCTGTGCTTACTGCTGTTTCTTCCATATGCAGGTAATGGGTTGAAAACGCCTGTTTTCGGACTCTGCAGAGAAAGTGTTTGCAGACTGCTGAATCCACACCACGTGTTTAACTCTGGAAGTTGAGTGCACACATTGACAACCGTTCTGCTAGATAGCTGCGTTTTGGATTTAGAAGCAGATATTTCCCTGGGCTTACTGCTGTTTCTTCCATATGCCGGTAATGGGCTGAAAATGCCTGTTTTGGGACTCTGCAGAGAAAGTGTTTGCAGACTGCTGAATCCACACACGGGTTTAACTCTGGAAGTTGAGTGCACACATTGACAGCCGTTCTGTTAGATAGCTGCGTTTTGGATTTAGAAGCAGATATTTCCCTCTGCTTACTGCTGTTTCTTCCATATGCCGGTAATGGGCTGAAAACGCCTGTTTTGGGACTCTGCAGAGAAAGTGTTTGCAGACTGCTGAATCCACACACGGGTTTAACTCGGGAAGTTGAGTGCACACATTGACAACCGTTCTGTTAGATAGCTGCGTTTTGGATTTAGAAGCAGATATTTCCCTGTGCTTACTGCTGTTTCTTCCATATGCCGGTAATGGGATGAAAACGCCTGTTTTGGGACTCTGCAGAGAAAGTGTTTGCAGACTGCTGAATCCACACACGGGTTTAACTCTGGAAGTTGAGTGCACACATTGACAACCGTTCTGTTAGATAGCTGCGTTTTGGATTTAGAAGCAGATATTTCCCTGTGCTTACTGCTGTTTCTTCCCTAAGCCGGTAATGGGCTGAAAACGCCTGTTTTGGGACTCTGCAGAGAAAGTGTTTGCAGACTGCTGAATCCACACACAGGTTTATATCTGGAAGTTGAGTACACACATTGACAACCGTTCTGTTAGATAGCTGCGTTTTGGATTTAGAAGCAGATATTTCCCTGTGCTGACTGCTGTTTCTTCCATATGCCGGTATTGGGCTGAAAACGCCTGTTTTGGGACTCTGCAGAGAAAGTGTTTGCAGACTGCTGAATCCACACACGGGATTAACTCTGGAAGTTGAGTGCACACATTGACAACCATTCTGTTAGATAGCTGCGTTTTGGATTTAGAAGCAGATATTTCCCTGTGCTCACTGCTGTTTCTTCCATATGCCGGTAATGGGCTGAAAACGCCTGTTTTGGGACTCTGCAGAGAAAGTGTTTGCAGACTGCTGAATCCACACACGGGTTTAACTCTGGAAGTTGAGTGCACACATTGACAACCGTTCTGTTAGATAGCTCCGTTTTGGATTTAGAAGCAGATATTTCCCTGGGCTTACTGCTGTTTCTTCCATATGCCGGTAATGGGCTGAAAATGCCTGTTTTGGGACTCTGCAGAGAAAGTGTTTGCAGACTGCTGAATCCACACACGGGTTTAACTCTGGAAGTTGAGTGCACAGATTGACAGCCGTTCTGTTAGATAGCTGCGTTTTGGATTTAGAAGCAGATATTTCCCTGTGCTTACTGCTGTTTCTTCCATATGCCGGTAATGGGCTGAAAACGCCTGTTTTGGGACTCTGCAGAGAAAGTGTTTGCAGACTGCTGAATCCACACACGGGTTTAACTCTGGAAGTTGAGTGCACACATTGACAACCGTTCTGTTAGATAGCTGCGTTTTGGATTTAGAAGCAGATATTTCCCTGTGCTTACTGCTGTTTCTTCCATATGCCGGTAATGGGATGAAAACGCCTGTTTTGGGACTCTGCAGAGAAAGTGTTTGCAGACTGCTGAATCCACACACGGGTTTAACTCTGGAAGTTGAGTGCACACATTGACAACCGTTCTGTTAGATAGCTGCGTTTTGGATTTAGAAGCAGATATTTCCCTGTGCTTACTGCTGTTTCTTCCATAAGCCGGTAATGGGCTGAAAACGCCTGTTTTGGGACTCTGCAGAGAAAGTGTTTGCAGACTGCTGAATCCACACACGGGTTTAACTCTAGAAGTTGAGAGCACACACTGACAACCGTTCTGTTAGATAGCTGCGTTTTGGAATTAGAAGCAGATATTTCCCTGTGCTTACTGCTGTTTCTTCCATATGCCGGTAATGGGCTGAAAACCCCTGTTTTGGGACTCTGCAGAGAAAGTGTTTGCAGACTGCTGAATCCACACACGGGTTTAACTCTGGAAGTTGAGTGCACACATTGACAACCGTTCTGTTAGATAGCTGCGTTTTGGATTTAGAAGCAGATATTTCCCTGTGCTTACTGCTGTTTCTTCCATATGCCGGTAACGGGCTGAAAACGCCTGTTTTGGGACTCTGCAGAGAAAGTGTGTGCAGACTGCTGAATCCACCCACGGGTTTAACTCTTGAAGTTGAGTGCACACATTGACAACCGTTCTGTTAGATAGCTGCGTTTTGGATTTAGAAGCAGATATTTCCCTGTGCTTACTGCTGTTTCTTCCATATGCCGGTAATGGGCTGAAAACGCCTGGTTTGGGACTCTGCAGAGAAAGTGTTTGCAGACTGCTGAATCCACACACGGGTTTAACTCTGGTAGTTGAGTGCACACATTGACAACCGTTCTGTTAGATTGCTGCGTTTTGGATTTAGAAGCAGATATTTCCCTGTGCTGACTGCTGTTTCTTCCATATGCCGGTAATGGGCTGAAAACGCCTGTTTTGGGACTCTGCAGAGAAAGTGTTTGCAGACTGCTGAATCCACACACGGGTTTAACTCTGGAAGTTGAGTGCACACATTGACAACCGTTCTGTTAGATAGCTGCATTTTGGATTTAGAAGCAGATATTTCCCTGGGCTTACTTCTGTTTCTTCCATATGCCGGTAATGGGCTGAAAACGCCTGTTTTGGGACTCTGCAGAGAAAGTGTTTGCAGACTGCTGAATCCACACACGGGTTTAACTCTGGAAGTTGAGTGCACACATTGACAACCGTTCTGTTAGATAGCTGCGTTTTGGATTTAGAAGCAGATATTTCCCTGGGCTTACTGCTGTTTCTTCCATATGCCGGTAATGGGCTGAAAACGCCTGTTTTGGGACTCTGCAGAGAAAGTGTTTGCAGACTGCTGAATCCACACACGGGTTTAACTCTGGAAATTGAGTGCACACATTGACAACCGTTCTGTTAGATAGCTGCGCTTTGGATTTAGAAGCAGATATTTCCCTGGGCTTACTATTGTTTCTTCCATATGCCGGTAATGGGCTGAAAACGCCTGTTTTGGGGCTCTGCACAGAAGGTGTTTGCAGACTGCTGAATCCACACACGGGTTTAACTCTGGAAGTTGAGTGCACACATTGACAACCGTTCTGCTAGATAGCTTCGTTTTGGATTTAGAAGCAGATATTTCCCTGTGCTTACTGCTGTTTCTTCCATATGCTGGTAATGGGCTGAAAACGCCTGTTTTGGGACTCTGCAGAGAAAGTGTTTGCAGACTGCTGAATCCACACACGGGTTTAACTCTGGAAGTTGAGTGCACACATTGACCACCGTTCTGTTAGATAGCTGCGTTTTGGATTTAGAAGCAGATATTTCCCTATGCTTACTGCTGTTTCTTCCATACGCCGGTAATGGGCTGAAAACGCCTTTTTTGGGGCTCTGCACAGAAAGTGTTTGCAGACTGCTGAATCCACACACAGGTTTATCTCTGGAAGTTGAGTACACACATTGACAACCGTTCTGTTAGATAGCTGCGTTTTGGATTTAGAAGCAGATATTTCCCTGTGCTGACTGCTGTTTCTTCCATATGCCGGTATTGGGCTGAAAACGCCTGTTTTGGGACTCTGCAGAGAAAGTGTTTGCAGACTGCTGAATCCACACACGGGATTAACTCTGGAAGTTGAGTGCACTCATTGACAACCATTCTGTTAGATAGCTGCGTTTTGGATTTAGAAGCAGATATTTCCCTGTGCTCACTGCTGTTTCTTCCATATGCCGGTAATGGGCTGAAAACGCCTGTTTTGGGACTCTGCAGAGAAAGTGTTTGCAGACTGCTGAATCCACACACGGGTTTAACTCTGGAAGTTGAGTGCACACATTGACAGCCGTTCTGTTAGATAGCTGCATTTTGGATTTAGAAGCAGATATTTCCCTGGGCTTACTGCTGTTTCTTCCATATGCCGGTAATGGGCTGAAAACGCCTGGTTTGGGACTCTGCAGAGAAGATGTTTGCAGACTGCTTAATCCACACACGGTTTTAACTCTGGAAGTTGAGTGCACACATTGACAACCGTTCTGTTAGATAGCTGCGTTTTGGATTTAGAAGCAGATATTTCCCTGTGCTTACTGCTGTTGTTCCATATGCCTGTAATGGGCTGAAAACGCCTGCTTTGGGACTCTGCAGAGAAAGTGTTTGCAGACTGCAGAATCCACACACGGGTTGAACTCTGGAAGTTGAGTGCATACATTGACAACCGTTCTGTTAGATAGCTGCGTTTTGGATTTAGAAGCAGATATTTCCCTGTGCTTACTGCTGTTTCTTCCATATGCAGGTAATGGGTTGAAAACGCCTGTTTTCGGACTCTGCAGAGAAAGTGTTTGCAGACTGCTGAATCCACACACGTGTTTAACTCTGGAAGTTGAGTGCACACATTGACAACCGTTCTGCTAGATAGCTGCGTTTTGGATTTAGAAGCAGATATTTCCCTGGGCTTACTGCTGTTTCTTCCATATGCCGGTAATGGGCTGAAAATGCCTGTTTTGGGACTCTGCAGAGAAAGTGTTTGCAGACTGCTGAATCCACACACGGGTTTAACTCGGGAAGTTGAGTGCACACATTGACAGCCGTTCTGTTAGATAGCTGCGTTTTGGATTTAGAAGCAGATATTTCCCTGTGCTTACTGCTGTTTCTTCCATATGCCGGTAATGGGATGAAAACGCCTGTTTTGGGACTCTGCAGAGAAAGTGTTTGCAGACTGCTGAATCCACACACGGGTTTAACTCTGGAAGTTGAGTGCACACATTGACAACCGTTCTGTTAGATAGCTGCGTTTTGGATTTAGAAGCAGATATTTCCCTGTGCTTACTGCTGTTTCTTCCATAAGCCGGTAATGGGCTGAAAACGCCTGTTTTGGGACTCTGCAGAGAAAGTGTTTGCAGACTGCTGAATCCACACACGGGTTTAACTCTAGAAGTTGAGAGCACACACTGACAACCGTTCTGTTAGATAGCTGCGTTTTGGAATTAGAAGCAGATATTTCCCTGTGCTTACTGCTGTTTCTTCCATATGCCGGTAATGGGCTGAAAACCCCTGTTTTGGGACTCTGCAGAGATAGTGTTTGCAGACTGCTGAATCCACACACGGGTTTAACTCTGGAAGTTGAGTGCACACATTGACAACCGTTCTGTTAGATAGCTTCGTTTTGGATTTAGAAGCAGATATTTCCCAGTGCTTACTGCTGTTTCTTCCATATGCTGGTAATGGGCTGAAAACGCCTGTTTTGGGACTCTGCAGAGAAAGTGTTTGCAGACTGTTGAATCCACACACGGGTTTAACTCTGGAAGTTGAGTGCACACATTGACCACCGTTCTGTTAGATAGCTGCGTTTTGGATTTAGAAGCAGATATTTCCCTGTGCTTACTGCTGTTTCTTCCATACGCCGGTAATGGGCTGAAAACGCCTTTTTTGGGGCTCTGCACAGAAAGTGTTTGCAGACTGCTGAATCCACACACAGGTTTATCTCTGGAAGTTGAGTACACACATTGACAACCGTTCTGTTAGATAGCTGCGTTTTGGATTTAGAAGCAGATATTTCCCTGTGCTGACTGCTGTTTCTTCCATATGCCGGTATTGGGCTGAAAACGCCTGTTTTGGGACTCTGCAGAGAAAGTGTTTGCAGACTGCTGAATCCACACACGGGATTAACTCTGGAAGTTGAGTGCACACATTGACAACCATTCTGTTAGATAGCTGCGTTTTGGATTTAGAAGCAGATATTTCCCTGTGCTCACTGCTGTTTCTTCCATATGCCGGTAATGGGCTGAAAACGCCTGTTTTGGGACTCTGCAGAGAAAGTGTTTGCAGACTGCTGAATCCACACACGGGTTTAACTCTGGAAGTTGAGTGCACACATTGACAAACCGTTCTGTTAGATAGCTGCGTTTTGGATTTAGAAGCAGATATTTCCCTGGGCTTACTGCTGTTTCTTCCATATGCCGGTAATGGGCTGAAAATGCCTGTTTTGGGACTCTGCAGAGAAAGTGTTTGCAGACTGCTGAATCCACACACGGGTTTAACTCTGGAAGTTGAGTGCACAGATTGACAGCCGTTCTGTTAGATAGCTGCGTTTTGGATTTAGAAGCAGATATTTCCCTGTGCTTACTGCTGTTTCTTCCATATGCCGGTAATGGGCTGAAAACGCCTGTTTTGGGACTCTGCAGAGAAAGTGTTTGCAGACTGCTGAATCCACACACGGGTTTAACTCTGGAAGTTGAGTGCACACATTGACAACCGTTCTGTTAGATAGCTGCGTTTTGGATTTAGAAGCAGATATTTCCCTGTGCTTACTGCTGTTTCTTCCATATGCCGGTAATGGGATGAAAACGCCTGTTTTGGGACTCTGCAGAGAAAGTGTTTGCAGACTGCTGAATCCACACACGGGTTTAACTCTGGAAGTTGAGTGCACACATTGACAACCGTTCTGTTAGATAGCTGCGTTTTGGATTTAGAAGCAGATATTTCCCTGTGCTTACTGCTGTTTCTTCCATAAGCCGGTAATGGGCTGAAAACGCCTGTTTTGGGACTCTGCAGAGAAAGTGTTTGCAGACTGCTGAATCCACACACGGGTTTAACTCTGGAAGTTGAGTGCACACATTGACAACCGTTCTGTTAGATAGCTGCGTTTTGGATTTAGAAGCAGATATTTCCCTGTGCTTACTGCTGTTTCTTCCATATGCCGGTAACGGGCTGAAAACGACTGTTTTGGGACTCTGCAGAGAAAGTGTGTGCAGACTGCTGAATCCACCCACGGGTTTAACTCTTGAAGTTGAGTGCACACATTGACAACCGTTCTGTTAGATAGCTGCGTTTTGGATTTAGAAGCAGATATTTCCCTGTGCTTACTGCTGTTTCTTCCATATGCCGGTAATGGGCTGAAAACGCCTGGTTTGGGACTCTGCAGAGAAAGTGTTTGCAGACTGCTGAATCCACACACGGGTTTAACTCTGGTAGTTGAGTGCACACATTGACAACCGTTCTGTTAGATTGCTGCGTTTTGGATTTAGAAGCAGATATTTCCCTGTGCTTACTGCTGTTTCTTCCATATGCCGGTAATGGGCTGAAAACGCCTGTTTTGGGACTCTGCAGAGAAAGTGTTTGCAGACTGCTGAATCCACACACGGGTTTAACTCTGGAAGTTGAGTGCACACATTGACAACCGTTCTGTTAGATAGCTGCATTTTGGATTTAGAAGCAGATATTTCCCTGGGCTTACTTCTGTTTCTTCCATATGCCGGTAATGGGCTGAAAACGCCTGTTTTGGGACTCTGCAGAGAAAGTGTTTGCAGACTGCTGAATCCACACACGGGTTTAACTCTGGAAGTTGAGTGCACACATTGACAACCGTTCTGTTAGATAGCTGCGTTTTGGATTTAGAAGCAGATATTTCCCTGGGCTTACTGCTGTTTCTTCCATATGCCGGTAATGGGCTGAAAACGCCTGTTTTGGGACTCTGCAGAGAAAGTGTTTGCAGACTGCTGAATCCACACACGGGTTTAACTCTGGAAATTGAGTGCACACATTGACAACCGTTCTGTTAGATAGCTGCGCTTTGGATTTAGAAGCAGATATTTCCCTGGGCTTACTATTGTTTCTTCCATATGCCGGTAATGGGCTGAAAACGCCTGTTTTGGGGGCTCTGCACAGAAGGTGTTTGCAGACTGCTGAATCCACACACGGGTTTAACTCTGGAAGTTGAGTGCACACATTGACAACCGTTCTGCTAGATAGCTTCGTTTTGGATTTAGAAGCAGATATTTCCCTGTGCTTACTGCTGTTTCTTCCATATGCTGGTAATGGGCTGAAAACGCCTGTTTTGGGACTCTGCAGAGAAAGTGTTTGCAGACTGCTGAATCCACACACGGGTTTAACTCTGGAAGTTGAGTGCACACATTGACCACCGTTCTGTTAGATAGCTGCGTTTTGGATTTAGAAGCAGATATTTCCCTATGCTTACTGCTGTTTCTTCCATACGCCGGTAATGGGCTGAAAACGCCTTTTTTGGGGCTCTGCACAGAAAGTGTTTGCAGACTGCTGAATCCACACACAGGTTTATCTCTGGAAGTTGAGTACACACATTGACAACCGTTCTGTTAGATAGCTGCGTTTTGGATTTAGAAGCAGATATTTCCCTGTGCTGACTGCTGTTTCTTCCATATGCCGGTATTGGGCTGAAAACGCCTGTTTTGGGACTCTGCAGAGAAAGTGTTTGCAGACTGCTGAATCCACACACGGGATTAACTCTGGAAGTTGAGTGCACACATTGACAACCATTCTGTTAGATAGCTGCGTTTTGGATTTAGAAGCAGATATTTCCCTGTGCTCACTGCTGTTTCTTCCATATGCCGGTAATGGGCTGAAAACGCCTGTTTTGGGACTCTGCAGAGAAAGTGTTTGCAGACTGCTGAATCCACACACGGGTTTAACTCTGGAAGTTGAGTGCACACATTGACAACCGTTCTGTTAGATAGCTGCGCTTTGGATTTAGAAGCAGATATTTCCCTGGGCTTACTATTGTTTCTTCCATATGCCGGTAATGGGCTGAAAACGCCTGTCTTGGGGCTCTGCACAGAAGGTGTTTGCAGACTGCTGAATCCACACACGTGTTTAACTCTGGAAGTTGAGTGCACACATTGACAACCGTTCTGCTAGATAGCTGCGTTTTGGATTTAGAAGCAGATATTTCCCTGGGCTTACTGCTGTTTCTTCCATATGCCGGTAATGGGCTGAAAATGCCTGTTTTGGGACTCTGCAGAGAAAGTGTTTGCAGACTGCTGAATCCACACACGGGTTTAACTCTGGAAGTTGAGTGCACACATTGACAGCCGTTCTGTTAGATAGCTGCGTTTTGGATTTAGAAGCAGATATTTCCCTCTGCTTACTGCTGTTTCTTCCATATGCCGGTAATGGGCTGAAAACGCCTGTTTTGGGACTCTGCAGAGAAAGTGTTTGCAGACTGCTGAATCCACACACGGGTTTAACTCGGGAAGTTGAGTGCACACATTGACAACCGTTCTGTTAGATAGCTGCGTTTTGGATTTAGAAGCAGATATTTCCCTGTGCTTACTGCTGTTTCTTCCATATGCCGGTAATGGGATGAAAACGCCTGTTTTGGGACTCTGCAGAGAAAGTGTTTGCAGACTGCTGAATCCACACACGGGTTTAACTCTGGAAGTTGAGTGCACACATTGACAACCGTTCTGTTAGATAGCTGCGTTTTGGATTTAGAAGCAGATATTTCCCTGTGCTTACTGCTGTTTCTTCCATAAGCCGGTAATGGGCTGAAAACGCCTGTTTTGGGACTCTGCAGAGAAAGTGTTTGCAGACTGCTGAATCCACACACGGGTTTAACTCTAGAAGTTGAGAGCACACACTGACAACCGTTCTGTTAGATAGCTGCGTTTTGGAATTAGAAGCAGATATTTCCCTGTGCTTACTGCTGTTTCTTCCATATGCCGGTAATGGGCTGAAAACCCCTGTTTTGGGACTCTGCAGAGAAAGTGTTTGCAGACTGCTGAATCCACACACGGGTTTAACTCTGGAAGTTGAGTGCACACATTGACAACCGTTCTGTTAGATAGCTGCGTTTTGGATTTAGAAGCAGATATTTCCCTGTGCTTACTGCTGTTTCTTCCATATGCCGGTAACGGGCTGAAAACGCCTGTTTTGGGACTCTGCAGAGAAAGTGTGTGCAGACTGCTGAATCCACCCACGGGTTTAACTCTTGAAGTTGAGTGCACACATTGACAACCGTTCTGTTAGATAGCTGCGTTTTGGATTTAGAAGCAGATATTTCCCTGTGCTTACTGCTGTTTCTTCCATATGCCGGTAATGGGCTGAAAACGCCTGGTTTGGGACTCTGCAGAGAAAGTGTTTGCAGACTGCTGAATCCACACACGGGTTTAACTCTGGTAGTTGAGTGCACACATTGACAACCGTTCTGTTAGATTGCTGCGTTTTGGATTTAGAAGCAGATATTTCCCTGTGCTGACTGCTGTTTCTTCCATATGCCGGTAAAGGGCTGAAAACGCCTGTTTTGGGACTCTGCAGAGAAAGTGTTTGCAGACTGCTGAATATACACACGGGTTTAACTCTGGAAGTTGAGTGCACACATTGACAACCGTTCTGTTAGATAGCTGCGTTTTGGATTTAGAAGCAGATATTTCCCTGGGCTTACTTCTGTTTCTTCCATATGCCGGTAATGGGCTGAAAACGCCTGTTTTGGGACTCTGCAGAGAAAGTGTTTGCAGACTGCTGAATCCACACACGGGTTTAACTCTGGAAGTTGAGTGCACACATTGACAACCGTTCTGTTAGATAGCTGCGTTTTGGATTTAGAAGCAGATATTTCCCTGTGCTTACTGCTGTTTCTTCCATATGCCGGTAATGGGCTGAAAACGCCTGTTTTGGGACTCTGCAGAGAAAGTGTTTGCAGACTGCTGAATCCACACACGGGTTTAACTCTGGAAGTTGAGTGCACACATTGACAACCGTTCTGTTAGATAGCTTCGTTTTGGATTTAGAAGCAGATATTTCCCAGTGCTTACTGCTGTTTCTTCCATATGCTGGTAATGGGCTGAAAACGCCTGTTTTGGGACTCTGCAGAGAAAGTGTTTGCAGACTGCTGAATCCACACACGGGTTTAACTCTGGAAGTTGAGTGCACACATTGACCACCGTTCTGTTAGATAGCTGCGTTTTGGATTTAGAAGCAGATATTTCCCTGTGCTTACTGCTGTTTCTTCCATACGCCGGTAATGGGCTGAAAACGCCTTTTTTGGGGCTCTGCACAGAAAGTGTTTGCAGACTGCTGAATCCACACACAGGTTTATCTCTGGAAGTTGAGTACACACATTGACAACCGTTCTGTTAGATAGCTGCGTTTTGGATTTAGAAGCAGATATTTCCCTGTGCTGACTGCTGTTTCTTCCATATGCCGGTATTGGGCTGAAAACGCCTGTTTTGGGACTCTGCAGAGAAAGTGTTTGCAGACTGCTGAATCCACACACGGGATTAACTCTGGAAGTTGAGTGCACACATTGACAACCATTCTGTTAGATAGCTGCGTTTTGGATTTAGAAGCAGATATTTCCCTGTGCTCACTGCTGTTTCTTCCATATGCCGGTAATGGGCTGAAAACGCCTGTTTTGGGACTCTGCAGAGAAAGTGTTTGCAGACTGCTGAATCCACACACGGGTTTAACTCTGGAAGTTGAGTGCACACATTGACAACCGTTCTGTTAGATAGCTGCGTTTTGGATTTAGAAGCAGATATTTCCCTGGGCTTACTGCTGTTTCTTCCATATGCCGGTAATGGGCTGAAAATGCCTGTTTTGGGACTCTGCAGAGAAAGTGTTTGCAGACTGCTGAATCCACACACGGGTTTAACTCTGGAAGTTGAGTGCACAGATTGACAGCCGTTCTGTTAGATAGCTGCGTTTTGGATTTAGAAGCAGATATTTCCCTGTGCTTACTGCTGTTTCTTCCATATGCCGGTAATGGGCTGAAAACGCCTGTTTTGGGACTCTGCAGAGAAAGTGTTTGCAGACTGCTGAATCCACACACGGGTTTAACTCTGGAAGTTGAGTGCACACATTGACAACCGTTCTGTTAGAAAGCTGCGTTTTGGATTTAGAAGCAGATATTTCCCTGTGCTTACTGCTGTTTCTTCCATATGCCGGTAATGGGAT